>NC_051227.1:11624367-11694367 GCF_015220715.1 Pygocentrus nattereri
TGACATAGAGATTAATGTGGAGACAACAGTCAGTCTAAAGAGATCAAGTACAAATGATGTTGAGTTCAGACGAAATTTTGTCCAAATTATGTGAGTTTAGACAAGATTGTGTCTAAACTGATGTTGAGATCAGATGAGATCTTGTCCAAATGATGTTGAGATCAGATGAGACTGAGTCCAAATGAGGTTGAGATTGGACGAGGACAAGTCTAAATGATGTTGAGATCAGATGAGATTGAGTCCAAATAATGTTGAGATTATACGAGTTCAAGGTCAAATGATGTTGAGATCAGATGAGATTGAATCTAAAGGATGTTGATGTTGAGATCAGGCAAGATTGAGTCTAAATGACGTTGATGTTGAGATTAGACAAGATCGATTCAACATGACAATGATGTTGAGATCAGACGAGATCGAGTCTAAATGACATTGATGTTGAGATCAGACAAGATTGAGTCTAAATGACATTGATGTTGAGATTAGACAAGATCGATTCTAAATGACAATGATGTTGAGATCAGACGAGATCGATTCTAAATGACATTGATGTTGAGATTAGACAAGATTGATTCTAAATAACGTTGATATTGAGATCAGACAAGATTGATTCTAAATGACGATGTTGAGATCAGACAGGTTGAGTCTAAATGACATTGATGTTGAGATTAGACAAGATCGATTCTAAATGACATTGATGTTGAGATTAGACAAGATCGATTCTAAATGACATTGATGTTGAGATCAGACAAGATTGATTCTAAATAACGTTGATATTGAGATCAGACAAGATTGATTCTAAATGATGTTGATGTTGAGATCAGACGAGATCGAGATTAAATGACGTTGATGTTGAGATCAGACGAGATCGATTCTAAATGACATTGATGTTGAGATCAGACAATATCAATTCTAAATGACGATGTTGAGATCAGACGAGATCGATTCTAAATGACGATGTTGAGATCAGACAAGATCCATTCTAAATGGTGTTGATATGGAGACGAGGGATAAAAAGATGGTGGAAAATGTTTATTTGGAAATGAGTTCTGACTGTGTTTGTGATGGAGATCTTCTCAGTGCTACAGGCTCTAAAGGCTCTAAAAGGCTCACGATCAGCCAAGAGGGCTGCTGGAACAGAGTCTGCAGAGACAGTCGAAGCATAAAGGACAGATTTAACACCACATTGACTGCAGCGCTGCTTCAGAGCCGTATATGACACCAAACAGTCATTAGAACAGAGTCTATTACACAGAACTGCAGTGTAATAAAGGTCGTACGAGTTGCACAGTCAGAGGTGGATTTAGCGATTCTGGGGATCTAGATCAGACCACTGTTTAAATTAGTGATGCAGCTGCAAAAAAAGGCATCTGAGCATGTGAAATAATCATTAATCCAGCTGGTACGTCTGATATTTCTCATTCTGAGGTGGATCTAAGAACATTACACTTAGCTTATTTAACCTGCAGTTTCTGGACTTTGCTTGTTACTTGTTTTAAGTTACTGCACTAACTGAAATGATCTCACTATGTCTGGAGATAATTTTGCTTGTTTTAAGAAATCATGCTTGAAATAAGCAGCACTGTCTGTGAAATAATCTGGTACAGAGTAAAGAAGTAAAGTAACAAGTAATGAGATTTCCAGGAAATAATGAGTAATGTGAGTAATGTAATTAGCAGGACCATCAGCCAACATTTATTATGTTAATTCACAGAGAAGCACTGAGGCAGCAGCTCTGTGGTGCATCCAGAAAGCCTAATAGTAACATCTGTCTTTCTCTCCCTGTTTGTAAATATATAAATATATAATATACTGATTGTTGATTGTTGTTGTTAGTGTTATATCTCCATATCATTATCATCAGTATATTTGATTTTCTACAGAAAAATAAAAATGTTTTGCAGCGCATGTATTTGTTTTATCATTATATATATCTATCATTATAAATACCGTTTTTGGACACAGTTATACAGCACTACTAAATCATGCCGTGTCTCAAGGAGACGATGTCACGTGACCGCTACAAAGAAATTATGCGGCAACGATTTGTTGTCGGCTTATATCATAAAATTTGTCAATGTATTTATAGACAAATTCTGCCCTCCGTTCCTTTTCCAAAAAACTGCCTTAGTTAGACAGATCCCCAAAACCCAGTTTTGACCAGATAAGACATGATCCCTGAGATGATTTCATCAAGAGGCCTGGCCAACAGTACATGTTCTTTCTCACAGCACTTCCAGTCAGCCAGCTAACTATGTCATACCAGGAGAGCTGAACAGACCTGTTACCTTTCCCTACTTTTTGCACCAAATCAGTCTTGGGTGTTGATGTGCCCTGCTGTTTAATTCTGTCCTTCTCCTCGTAAGGAAGACTATCAAATGGCTTTGCCAAAATCAGGTGGACAATATTAGCATTGTCTGCCATCGTGTGAACCTTGCTAGCTGGCTATTTCCCTCCGACCTAGCCAACAGTATGAACGACTGACTGAACGAACTAACGAAACAATATTAAACTCGAACAAGGAAATGCTGAAATGATGTTAAACTGAAACAAGGAAATACTATGAGTGTCTTTTATTTACACAGAGAACAATGGAAATGCGCAAGTAATTTCACCAAGCAAACACCAAGAAATGGGCTGCAGCTTGTCTTTTGATGTTAATAGCTCAAAATAGCTGTCAATCAAATGAAATGTTAACATATTTGACCATTTAATTTTTGACATTTTAGGGGAAGCTGAGCTTCCCTTGCAGTCTTAGAGAAATCGCCACTGCTCTATCTGTGTAATATTCCTGTTGAGATTGTTCTAAGCTGAATTTACGATTATTTACCTAATTTCTAAACATTATTTACTTGTTTTAGGTAATTTTATAAGTAAATAAATAAATCTGGCAGATCATTTTGCTTGTTGTAAGAAATGTGCTTGAAACCAGCTACATTATCTGTCAGTATAGTGAGATAATTATATGTAATACAAACAGGTAAATAATGTCTGGAAATAATCTAGATAATCTCATAAGTGCACAACCATCTCAAAATGGGAAATATTAGATGTAACAGCTAGATTTTAGATCATTTCACTTGACAAGAGACCATTTCTTGCAGTGTGTATAGAACCACGAGCACCAAAAGTTCCATTTCAGAGCAGTCTCCGCTCTAATTCATCCCAAAGGTGTTCTGTCAGGTTGAGGTCAGGACTCTGTGCAGGCTGGTCAAGTTCTTCCACACCAAACTCGCCTATCGATGTCTTTATGGGCCTGCTTTGTGCACTGGTGCGCAGTCATGTTGGAACAGGAAGGGGCCGTCCCCAAACTGTTCCCACAAAGCTGAGAAATGAAATTGTCCAAAATCTCTTGTTGTGAAGCATTAAGAGTTCCTTTCACTGGAACTAAGGGGCCGAGCCCAACTCTTGAAAAACAGCCCCACACCATGATCCCCCCTCCACCAAACTTTACACTCAGCACAATGCAGTCAGATAAGTACCGTTCTACTGGCAACCGCCGAACCCAGACTTGTCCATCGGATTTCCAGACGGAGAAGCGTGATTGTTCACTCCAGAGTACACGTCTCCACTGCTCTAGAGTCCAGTGGCAGTGCTTTATACCACTGCATTCCACGCTTTTCATTGTGCTTGGTGATGTAAGGCTTGGATGCAGCTGCTCGGCCATGGAAACCCATTCCTTGAAGTTCTGTACGCTGTTCTTGAGCTGATCTGAAGGCCACATGAGGTTTAGAGGTCTGTAGTGATTGATTCTGCAGAAAGTTGGTGACCTCTGCGCACTATGCACCTCAGCATCCTCTAACCCCGCTCTGTCATTTTATGTGGCCGACCACTTCGTGGCTGAGTTGCTATCATTCCCAATCACATCCACTTTGTTATAATCACACTGACAGTTGACTGTGGAATATTTAGTAGTGAGGAAATTTCACGAATTTGGACTTGTTGCACAGGTGGCGTCTGATCACAGTACCACGCTGGAATATATATATATATACACTATCTCACATTTCTGTAAATATTTTATTCTATCTTTTTAGATGACACTGTAGAAATGAAACTCTGATATAAGTTAAAGTGGTCAGTGTACAGCTTGTATAGAGGTACAGATTTACTGTCCTTTGAAAAGAACTCAACACACAGCCATTAATGTCTAAATAGCTGGCAGCACAAGTGAGTCCACCTCACAGTGGACATGCCCAATCGTGCCGTCATCCCTCCCTGGTGTTGTGTGACTCGTTAGAGTTACAGGGTTCCGGGTGGGAATGGGGAGCAGGGCTGTTAAATTTGGTGTTTTGGGTACAATTCTCTCATACTGGCCACTGGATATTCAACCTGGCACCTCATGGCAAAGAACTCTCAGAGGATGTGAGAAATAGAATTGTTGCTCTCCACAAAGACGACCTAGACTATAAAAAGACTGCCAACACCCTGAAACTGAACTATAGCACGGTGGCCAAGGTCATCCAGCGGTTTTCCAGGACAGGTTCCACTCCAAACTGGCCTTGCCAGGGTCAACCATAGAAGTTGAGTCTGGTTGTTCAGCATAATATTCAGAAGTTGGCTTCAAAAAATAGATGCATGAGCGCTGCCAGCATTGCTGCAGAGGTTGAAGAAGTGGGAGGTCAGCCTGTCAGTCCTCAGACCATATGCTGCACAATGCATCAACTTGCCCAGCGTCCCAGAAGGAAGCCTCTTCTAAAGCTGACGCACAAGAAGGCCCGGAAACAGTTTGCTGAAGACAAGCAGTCCAAGAACATAGATTACTGGAACCATGTCCTGTGGTCTGACAAGATCAAGATAAACTTGTTTGGCTCAGATGGTATCCAGCATGTGTGGTGGCACCCTGGTGAGGAGTACCAAGACAACTGTCTCTTGCCTACAGTCAAGGATGGTGGTGGACCTGCGGTTCATTGAGGGAAACATGAATTCCAACATGTACTGTGACATTCTGAAGCAGAGCATGATCCCCTCCCTTTGGAAACTGCGCCACATGGCAGTTTTCCAACTTGATAATGACCCCACACACCTCTAAGATGACAACTGCCTTGCTGAAGGTAAAGGTGATGGACTGGCCCAGTATGTCTCCAGACCTAAACCCAGTTGAGCAACTGTGGGGCATCCTCAAGCGGAGAGAGGAGGAGTGCAAGGTGTCTAACATCCACCAGCTCCGTGATGTCATCATGGAGGAGTGGAAGAGCATTCCAGCAGTAAACTGTGCAGCTCTGGTGAATTCCATGCCCAAGAGGGTTCAGGCAGTGCTAGATAATAACGATGGTCACACAAAATATTGACACTGAGCACAATTTGGACCTGTTCACTGTGAGGTGGACTCACTTGTGTTACCAGCTATTTAGACGGCTTATTATACCGCAGTATGTCACTGATATTTATTATTAGCACATACACACATCTTCTAAGCTGCTTATCACCACAGGGCATTATTAGCATTCTAGATATTAATTTACAGAACTTTGTTCTAGATATTAATTTATAGAACTTCATTCCAGATATTAATTCTATTAGAACTTCATTCCAGATATTAATTCTATTAGAACTTCATTGTGGATGTTAATTTTATCAGAACTTATTTGACTGAACGTTGTCCCGCTGTAGCTCCTCGTGTCCGCCAGAGGACGCGCTCTGCGCAGGTGCACTAGCAGGTGAACTCCAGCAGATGGCGGTTTAGGACTGCAGCTGCGGTGCAGAGCGCGCGCGACTCTGGGACTAAATTTGAAAGAAATAATGAGGCCAGATGTAAAGTTTGATGGAGGTCATGCAGTGATGCAGTGATGGGGATCTGACAGGTGAGTCGCGGTGCTGCCGGTGAGTCTGGAGTCTGGGGTTCGGCTCTAAAGATGGAGGAGAGAAAGGAGGTGGGGGAAGGGAGAGCGCGCGAGACCGAGCTGGACCAGTGATGGAGATGAAGATCTCCGAGCACTGCAGGGCTCCACTGCACCGCTGCCAGCCTCCAGCTGCAGTGAGGACGTACAGCGCAGACACGCGCCGCTCCACCTTAAACGCTGTAGCAGTTCAGGCGCTAGTGCAGCTGCTGCACCGTTTAAGGTGGACCGGAAAGTTCATGCGAGAGGCAGCTGTGTAGCAGAGCGCGAGGAGGGAGACGCTGCTGAGTGACCACTGAATGTCCTCACTGCCCTTAGACCCGTGTCTCCTCGCTGTATCTGCACAGCGTGAGGTGCTACCACTTTAGAACGGTTCTCTAAGGGTTCTCCAGTGAGGCCAGTGACTGAATGCAGAAGCGTGACGACTGAACTTTACACGGTCACCGTGTTTATTTTCTACAGTCCGGAAAGCAAATAAAGCAGCAGATCAGCTCTGATAACTTTTTAAAGTGGGTCTGTTTTACAGGTGACTGTTTGTGTAGGTTTCCTCCACATCTGCGATCATGGGTTGCATAAAAGTCCCCAAAACTGACGGAAACAGACTTCAGTTCAGCACAAGACATTTCAGGCACTTTAATCCAGCCAAATAAACTTACATGTCTGTCTACAAAGTTATAAATACGTATTATTATTGGTGGTTGGTATTATTGGGGGGGGGGGGGGGGTAGAAAATTAGAGAAGAAAAGAACATGTATGATATTAATAAAAATGTTTTAAGTGTATTAATTTTTGTTTATTAATTCTATTATTAATAATAGTGTGTTATCTATGTACTTTGAATTGTAACCGTCTTTGTGTCCTTGATAATGCGCTATATAAAAATAAAGAATTATTATTAAGTTATGAATTAAAATGATGAAAAAGTTTCATTATGTTTTCTCAAGTCTGTTAAAGTTGTATTCATTCTTTTAAGTTATTAATTAATAAAGATATTAATTAAAATGACAAAGTTATTCATAAAATGTGTTGCATCTATTGGTTTTATTAATTGTATTAACTTATTAATTAATTCATTAAGTTATTCATTAAAATTATACAAAAGTTATTCATTTTTAGTAAGTTTATTAAAGTTTTATTAATTCTCTTAAGTTTTTTCATTTTAATTAAGCTATTAATTAAAAAGATAAAAAGTTATTTTATTTTATTTTATAGTCTACTAAAGATTTATTGATTCTATTATGTTATTAATTAAATAATAAATAATAATAGATAATTAATTAAATAATTATCATCATAAAGACACACTGGAGTGTCAGTCAGGCTGTTGTGATAGCCAATTGATAATCAATGACTGAGCAATGAAACACAGAATGCAAACAACTAACACTGTGTTGCTTAAACAATAACAATGTACAATAATGATGAAACCGTGACGATATCTCATAATAAATAAACATAGGATTGTGTAATTAATCTAATCACAGTCAATGTTTAATAGAACTGTGGACAGATGGTCATTTTAATATTTCATAACACACAGTGGGACCTGACAGTCGGATCTGACAGTGGGACCTAACAGTGGGACCCGACAGTGAGACCTGGCAGTCAGATCTCACAGTGGGATCTGACAGTGGGACTTCAAGGATTCAAGGATTCAAGGAGATTTTATTGTCATTCGCATCACATGGTACATGAGGTGGAACGAAATTAAGATCTCATGGTCCAGTTTACACCCAAGAGCTGTTATTAAAATAGATAAATATAAGGTAAATACACAAGAGAGGGAGAGTAGGAGAGTAGGCAGTTAGCAGCAATATGAAGTCCAGAGTGCAAGTTTGCTATAGCAGCATGATATTGAATTAGAGCAGTAGATAAAGTGTCTAGATAAAGTGTCTCAGTGCGGTTTAAAGTGACAGTGTTTGTAACAGTAATTGTTCTTGTAAGTGTCAGTGCAGTGTGTTTAGTTGGAATTTAAGAGCCTTACAGCTTCTGGTATGAAGCTGTTTCTGAGTCTGGTTGTTTTGCACTTGATGCTCCGCAGCCTCCAGCCTGAGGGGAGCGGGACAAAAAGTGTGTGTGCTGGGTGGGTGGGATCCTTCCTGATGCAGGTAGCCCTTTTCCTGCATCTGGAGGTGTAAATGTCTGTGGTGCTGGGGAGGCTGACTCCAACAATCCTCTGTGCAGCCTTCACCACCCTCTGCAGAGCTTTCCTATCTGCAGCAGAGCAGCTTCCATGCCACATGTTGATGCTGGAGCACACGACGCTCTCCACGACACATCTGTAGAAGGAGGTGAGGACTGCCCTCCCGAGTCCAGCTCGTCTCAGCCTCCTGAGGAAGTAGAGCCGCTGATGTGCCTTCCTGACCAGAGTGGAAGTGTTGTTGCTCCAGGTGAGGTTGCTGCTCAGGTGCACACCCAAGTACCTGTAGCTGTCAACCACTTCCACCTCAGAACCTCCAATGTGCAGAGGGAGGTGGTCATGATGGCCCCTTCTGAAGTCCACAATCATCTTCTTCGTCTTCTTTACGTTGATGCAGAGGTTGTTCTCTCTGCACCAACCCTCCAGGTGTTCCACCTCCTGCCTGTAGTTGGACTCATCCCTGTTTGTGATGCATCCAACCACTGCTGTGTCGTCCGCAAACTTCACAATATGACAGCCTGGATGGATAGGTGAGCAGTCATATGTAAGCAGTGTAAACAGGAGGGGGCTCAACACACAGCCCTGAGGGGAGCCAGTGCTGAGGATTATGGTGGGGGAGGAGATGTTGTGAATCCTCACAGACTGCGGCCTGTTGGTCAGGAAGTCTAGGACCCAGTTGCACATGGAAGAGCTCAGTCCAAGTGAGGAGAGTTTTGTTATCAGGGTCTGAGGAATCATGGTGTTGAAAGCAGATGTGAAGTCCACAAAGAGCATACGAACATAGGAATCCTTCTGCTCCAGGTGGGTGAGGGCAGTGTGGACCACAGAGGAGATGGCATCCTCTGTGGATCGATTCCTCCTGTACGCATACTGGTGTGGATCCACAGTGACGTTGATGGTGGCTTTGATGTGGGTCTGAACCAGTCTTTCAAAGCACTTTGTTACTATCGGCGTGAGGGCTACTGGTCGGTAGTCATTCAGACCCGTCACTGCAGAGCTCTTGGGGACCGGGATGATGGTGGCAGTCTTCATGCAACTGCTGGACTGCTGCCTGGATGAGGGAGGCATTAAAGATGTCCGCCAGGACGTCCGAGAGCTGGTTGGCGCAGTCTCTTAGCACCCGTCCGGGGATGTTGGCCAGCAGCTTTCCAGGGGTTGATCCTCCTCAGCGTCCTCCTTACTTCTGCTGGTGTCACGCTGAGGGGCTCCTCTCCTGGTGAGTGTGTGAGTCTGGTGCTGGGGGGGGGTGTCAGGATTCTCAAAGCGGGCGTAGAACTTGTTGAGAGCCTCAGGCAGGGATGGGTCTTTGGAGCTTTGTGCAACTTTGGATTTGTAGTCCGTGATGCACTTGATGCCCCTCCACATACTCTGTGGATCCTGGGAGGAAAAGTGTCCCTGGATTTTCAGAGCATATGCAGCTTTTGCCCTCTTGACTCCAACAGTCAACTCTCTTCTAGCCCTCCTGAGTTCACCTGAGTCCCCAGACCTGAAGGCAGCATCCCTGGCTTTCAGCAGAGAACGCACCTCTGCGTTCAGCCAGGGCTTCTGGTTCGGGTAGCAAGTCACAGTCTTGGTGGTAGTGACATCCTCCGTGCACTTGCTGATGTACCCGAGAACAGCAGATGTGTACTCCTCCAGGTCCAGCTCCCCCTCACACTCAGCAGCCTCCCTGAAGACCTGCCAGTCTGTGCAGCCGAAGCAGTCCTGCATCACAGCGTCGCCGTCACTGGGCCACACAGTGATGGTCTTCTGTGTGGGTTTGGAGCGACGCAGTGGGGGGTGGTATGCAGGGACCAGCATGATGGAAATATGGTCGGAGAGCCCGAGGTGGGGGCAGGGGAAGGCTCTGTACGCGTCCCTCACGTTGGTGAAAACACGGTCCAGCGTGTTATTACCTCGCGTTGGGATGTTGACGTGTTGGTAAAACCTCGGCAGGGTGTTCTTCAGTTCTACGTGGTTAAAATCCCCCGCTATCACGTAGAACGCCTCCGGATGCTTGTTCTGAAGCGAGCTGATGTTGTCATAAAGCTCCTTCAGCGCGTTGTTAGCATTAGCATCCGGTGCTATGTAAACAGCGATCACAAACACCGCCGAAAACTCACGAGGCATATACTATTCACAGTCAGCTGTTCTGTCGCCTCGGAGCAGTGGCTGTTTACCAACACGCAGTTTGTGCACCAACCTTTGTTTATGTAGACGCACAAGCCGCCCCATGGGCTTTCCTGGATAGCCGGTTGCGGTCCGCTCGGAAGAGCTGCTGGCCGGCGAGCTGGAAGGCTGAGTCCGGCATGGTGTGGTTCAGCCAGGTTTCCGTGAGACAAATCACAGCGCAGTTCCTCATCTACTCAGAAACACTCATCCTCAGCCGCAGCAGGTCCAGCTTGTTATCCAGAGAGCGGACGTTAGACAGGAAAAGCGACGGAATTGGGGGTCGGTTAGCATTAGCCTTTAGCCTAGCTAGCACGCCAGCGCGTTTCCCCCTCTTCTGCCGTCTGCTGCACCGCCTCCTCCTGCTCTTTGTCTGCGGCGCTCTGCTCCCCCACACCGGCACTCGTAGGAGCTTCAGCCTGCCCAGCGTAGCTTTGATATTATTGTCCATTATTGCTGTTTTTCTGGCCAAACTGTCCTTAATCCTCAAAAGTTCAGTTCTGGTAAAACTCACACGCGTGGGGCGTGTGAAGTTGGGTTGACAGTGGGATCTGACAGTGGGATCTGACAGTGGGACCTGACAGTTGGATCTGACAGTGGGGCCTGACAGTGGGACCTGACAGTGGGACCCAACAATGGGATCTGACAGTGGGACCTGACAGTGGGACCTGACATTGGGACCTGACAGTAGGTTCTGATAGTAGGACCTGACAGTGGGACCTGACAGTTGGATCTGACAGTGGGACCTGACAATGGGATCTGACAGTGGGACCTGACAGTGGGATCTGACAGTGGGACCTGACAGTGGGATCTGACAGTGGGACCTGACATTGGGACCTGACAGTAGGTTCTGATAGTAGGACCTGACAGTGCGACCTGACAGTGGGACCTGACAGTGGGATCTGACAGTGGGACCTGACAGTGGGACCTGACAGTAGGTTCTGATAGTAGGACCTGACAGTGCGACCTGACAGTGGGACCTGACAGTTGGATCTGACAGCAGGACCTGACAGTGGGATCTGACAGTGGGACCTGACAGTGGGATCTGACAGTGGGATCTGACAGTGGGACCTGACAGTGGGACCTGACAGTTGGTTCTGACAGTGGGACCTGACAGTGGGATCTGACAGTGTGACCAAACAATGGGATTTGACAGTAGGATCTGACAGTGGGACCTGACAGTGGGACCTGACAGTGGAACCTGACAGTCGGATCTGACAGTGGACCTGACAGTGGGACCTGACAGTGGAACCTAACAGTCGGATCTGATTGTGGAATCTGACAGTGGGACCTGACAGTTGGATCTGACAGTGGGACCTGACAGTGGGATCTGACAGTGGGACCTGACAGTGGGACCTGACAGTTGGATCTGACAGTGGGACCTGACAGTGGGATCTGACAGTGTGACCTGACAGTGGGATCTGACAGTGGGACCTGACAGTGGGATCTCACAGTAGGATCTGACAGTGGGATCTGACAGTGGACCTGACAGTGGGACCTGACAGTGGAACCTAACAGTCGGATCTGATTGTGGAATCTGACAGTGGGACCTGACAGTTGGATCTGACAGTGGGACCTGACAGTGGGATCTGACAGTGGGATCTGACAGTGGGACCTGACAGTTGGACCTGACAGTGGGACCTGACAGTTGGATCTGACAGTGGGACCTGACAGTGGGATCTGACAGTGGGACCTGACAGTGGGATCTCACAGTAGGATCTGACAGTGGGACCTGACAGTGAGACCTGACAGTGGAACATGCCAGTCAGATCTGACAGTGGGATCTGACAGTGGGACCTGACAGTGGGATCTGACAGTGTGACCCAACAATGGGATCTGACAGTAGGATCTGACAGCAGGACCTGACAGTGGGATCTGACAGTGGGACCTGACAGTGGGATCTGACAGTGGGATCTGACAGTGGGACCTGACAGTGGGACCTGACAGTTGGTTCTGACAGTGGGACCTGACAGTGGGATCTGACAGTGTGACGCAACAATGGGATCTGACAGTAGGATCTGACAGTGGGACCTGACAGTTGGACCTGACAGTGGAAGCTGACAGTCGGATCTGACAGTGGACCTGACAGTGGAACCTAACAGTCGGATCTGATAGTGGAATCTGACAGTGGGACCTGACAGTGGGACCTGACAGTGGCATCTGACAGTGGGACCTGACAGTGGGACCTGACAGTGGGATCTGACAGTGGGACCTGACATTGGGACCTGACAGTAGGTTCTGATAGTAGGACCTGACAGTGTGACCTGACAGTGGAACCTGACAGTGGGACCTGACAGTGGGATCTGACAGTGGGACTTGACAGTTGGATCTGACAGTGGGACTTGACAGTTGGACCTGACAGTGGGACCTGACAGTGGAACCTGACAGTGGGATCTGACAGTGGGACCTGACAGTGGGAGTTGACAGTTGGATCTGACAGTGGGACCTGACAGTGGGACTTGACAGTTGGATCTGACAGTGGGATCTGACAGTGGGACCTGACAGTGGGACCTGATAATGGGAACAGTTGGATCTGACAGTGCTGGGGGAAACACTGATATTCTGCATTCTTCTCTGATTTCATACAGTTTTGTTACAAATTCTATTAGCATAATTTAATGAAAAGTAGAGTCTTTGAAATTTGAATATGAATTTCAGAATTTCCCAGTATTTTGTGGGGTTTCCCTCTTCTGATTTGTTGACAGTGTGCACTGGAGCTGCATGAGCTCCACTAGTTTGTGTAAAAGTGTCTGATCCTCCGTGGAGTGTGATCAAGAGCTTCACTGGAGCAGATCTGACTAAAAACACTCTGACCTAAAGTTTCTCTGTTTTAAATGTTTCAAAATTGTAAAATGTCATGTTGTTTATTTTCAGGATGAAATGAAATCAGACCCAGATTCTCAGTGTGCGCTCAGACAGCTGGACTCTGTATGAGTGTACGTTCACTGAGTAGCAGATATTCAGGGAGAGTTTCTCTCTGGCAGGTATCAACATAAAATTATAGCCAGTAAAACACACAGAGTAGAGTATAAAGTCTGAGAATCTGTTTTCAGTTAATGCTGGAGATAAACAGCTGAACATTGCAGTTCTGAAAATAGTAACTCTGTAGATTCTGCTCTGTGTGTGTCTCTGTTCAGCCTGACGCGTGGGGTCGGCTGTACTGAGCTGTTTCTTCTAAAAGCTCAGAGTGTTTTTAATCTGATCTCTTCAGGTCCATGTCTCAGGTGGGTCTGAGCTCTTCAGATCAGTGTCTCAGGTGGGTCTGATCTCTAGGTCAGTGTCCCAGGTGGGTCTGATCTCTTCAGGTCTGTGTCTCAGGTGGGTCTGAGCTCTTCAGGTCTCTGTCTCAGGTGGGTCTGATCTCTTCAGGTCAGTGTCTCAGGTGGGTCTGATCTCTTCAGATCAGTGTCTCAGGTGGGTCTGATCTCTAGGTCAGTGTCCCAGGTGGGTCTGATCTCTTCAGGTCTGTGTCTCAGGTGGGTCTGAGCTCTTCAGGTCAATGTCTCAGGTGGGTCTGATCTCTAGGTCAGTGTCCCAGGTGGGTCTGATCTCTTCAGGTCAGTGTCTCAGGTGGGTCTGAGCTCTTCAGGTCAGTGTCTCAGGTGGGTCTGATCTCTAGGTCAGTGTCCCAGGTGGGTCTGATCTCTTTAGGTCAGTGTCTCAGGTGGGCCTGATCTCTTCAGATCAGTGTCTCAGGTGTGTCTGATCTCTTCAAGTCAGTGTCTCAGGTGTGTCTGATCTCTTCAGGTCAGTGTCTCAGGTGGGTCTGATCTCTTCAGGTCAGTGTCTCAGGGTCTGATCTGCTCATTAGAGACTTCTATTGAACTTGTGGAGTCCATGCAGCTCGAGCTCACACTGTCATTAATTCCTTAAATGTCCAGGGGACACAAAGCTTTACTCCACACTTCTATAACCTAAGAATAGCTCGACTGTTTTGATTTGAAGTTCCTGTAGTTGCGGAATAATAAGCCTTAGAATGTATACAGCCTTAGATTTTAAAGGGTTAAAGCAAAAGATGGACACGCCACCAAATCCTGGGAAAATCGGAAATTGTTAAATGTGTTAAATTATGTTAAGATTTCAAAGCTTTTCAGTGGAATTGTTCTGCTGATGCCCTGCAATGGACTGGTGACCTGTCCAGGGTGTATCCTGCCTTCCGTCCGATGACCGCTTTGATAGGCTCCAGCACCCCCCCCCCACAACCCCCCACCGCCCGCGACTTTGAGGGAGAAGCAACTTAGAAAATGGATGGATGGATGTTCTGCTGATAGTAGAATTGCTAAATAAACACTGTATTAAATTAGAAAAGAGCTCAGGACAGAAGCACTTTAACTGTTTCTATCAGACATTTGGACCCCACTGTGTGTGTCTGACTCTAAATTTCAGCACTGTCCCCAAAAAATGTGTCACCATTTTTTGATTTTACTACATCATTAGAGCTCAGCTTATTTCGCAATGTAATGATGAATGGACCAATAGAAATGCTCCATAATGGCACGTAATAAAAGCTCTTTGCATTGACTTACATTGAGAGTTAAGGATGTTATTCCGCTCTTCTGTAAAGTTAACATGTTGGGAAGGACGGCAGCAATATATTTAAGGCTGTGATAGATGTACTTGATGTAAGAACTGAGTAAAATAGTAAGTATGTTTATGAAGTTTATAAAGATCCTGAGGAGTTTCATGGTTCTGTAGTGATGATCGGATCAGGAGCTCCCACCTGAGCTGATTGTCTCGATGCTCAAGCGTCTCCATCTCTCCGCCATGTCCGTAATGACGGCCTCCTGTTCAGACACAGTAATGAAGCGCAACATACACAGGTACTCACAAACCTGAGCTACACTCGGACAGATGTTCGGTCAGGAGGAGAACATCTGAAAATTACCCAAGAACCAAGCGAGAAACACTCAGGTCTCAGGTCGTTTTTGTGTAGTTTTTGGGTGGTTCTTGGGTAGTTTTCAACTGATTCCTAGGAGGTTCTCAGGTCATTTCTGAGTTGTTTTTGGGTGGTTCTCAGGTGGTTGCCCGCAACCTGGCAGGTGCAGTAGTTGAGTCCTCTGCATGTTCTCTTGTTTTCCAAAGGAACGCCACCTCAGACACATCACAGTCTCCTCCAGCCGCCCAGAGGAGCTTCTGCCCTTCACCTCTCCATCTTCATCTGGACTTTTCCCAGTCCAGGAGGGCTCTCTTGGTGTTGTTTTTGTTCTTGTCTTCAGTGGAGTTTTCTGGGTTTTCAGCCACAGTAGTTTGCAGCCACAGTAGTTTCCTCATATTTTAACTTCTTCAGTTACACCAACGATTAGCTGAGTGCAGCTAAGAGATACACAGATGGCATATGCTGAAGTGTTCAGTAGTCAATAGTAAATAAACTTTTTAATAGCAAAACTTAAGCTTCAAATAAAATAAACACTGTTATAAAAGTCTTGATGACATAAGCAGTAATAAAAGAGTAAAGTTCAGCAGTTCGGCTAACTCCCCTGGCTCAGTGCTACGCTGTTACAGCCCAGTATTAAACAGTCTACAGCCTGGCAGTTGGGAACCTCTGCTTTAAAGAACCAGTGTGAAGAACCTACACATAATGTAAAGGTTCTATACAAATTAAAGCTGTGTGTGTGTGATGCACAACTTATAAAATCCTAAGAGAATCCTAAAACTCACACTTAACGAAGGTCTTTACAGAAGTTCTTGTCTTTTTGTTGTGAGGGTAGATTATTGTTTAGGGCACTAGAATATTAATCAGAGTTTCAGCTATAAAACAACACTTAATCTCAAATGTGTCACACAACGCAAACAGAGCTACACCAGACCAAAAGTGGTTGATAATTTATGCACACATACAAAGTAAAAACTCTTTGGATAAATGATGAAATAATTCTAATCTTAACTGTAATCTGTTCCAGACATTAGAACCATTAGAACCATTACTGTGTAACAACACTCACGTTCACACGTTCACTGTGTGGGTGGACTTCGGGCTGATCATGTTTGAAAATATCTCTGGTCACTCTGGAGCTATAGTAGATCTGATGAAAAAAACTTATTTTATCAAACTATAAAACACAGACTGTATGCCTGGCTTAGAACCTTTTCCTAAAACTATATTTCTAATACAAGAACTGATGTAAAGACGACTGTTCCCACCAGACAGAGGAGGAAAAATCACCTTTGCATTAAAATACTGTTGATTTACTATCTTAAAATAATGGCATAATGACTTATTATGCACTTGGGGCAAAGGCACCAAGTAGGATGTTGTGGGGCATGGGAGCATTTGTGGTGTGTTAAAATATTATTGACTGATGGTCCTTCACTGGAACTGAGGAGCCCAAACCCTGAAAAATAGCCCCAGCTCATTATGCCTCCTCCACCAAACTTTACTTGGCACTGTACATTCCAGTAGGTAACGTTCTCCTGACATCCACCAAACCCAGATTCATCATCAGACTGACAGATAGAGAAGATTCATCCCTCCAGAGAACATGGTTCCACTGCTCTAGAGTACAGTGGTGCCACTTTACACCTCTCCAGCTGACACTTGGCATTGTGCATGGTGATCTTAGGCCTGTGTGCAGCTGCTCAGCCACGGAAACCCATTTCATGAAGCTCCCGACTCTCAGTTTTTCTGCTGATGTTGCTTTCAGAGGCAGTTTGGAACATTGTAGTAAGGGATACAACAGAGGATATACGATTTTTAAAGCACTTGGCAGTCTTGCTCTGTGAATTTGCATGGTTTACTGCTTTGTGACTGACCTGTTGTTGCTCCATTTCACAGCAATAACACTTACAGTTGACTGGGGCAGATCTAGCAGGACAGAACAGACCTGTGACAAAGGTGGCATCCAATAGCAGTGCCATATTAAAAGTCACTGAGCTCTCCAGTGCACCTCATTCTGCTGCCAGTGTTTGTCTATTTAGACTGCAGGACTTTGTCCTTGATTATATACACCTGTCAGCAGTGGGTGTGGCTGAAACACCTGAACTCAAAAATTAGGAGGGGTGTCCCAATACATTCAACCATACAGTGTATCTGGAATTTAGTCTATTTTTATAGATAACAGTGTGTTGCGACAATGCTTTATTTATGAATTATGGCTGATAAACGTCAGCCATGCTTACGTCTGTACGCCTTCCACAGCACCTGCAATGTTTCCAACAGGTGGTGGAACTTTGTTCATTCCTCTGTTCATCTCAGAAGAAGTAAGAGAAACAGACAGAGCAGATTTTCATTCTCTCTGTTTAGCTCAGTTGTCCACTGTGATGCTGTTAAAAGGTCCAGCAGAGTAACCTCATCACTGACCGTGACTCATACAGCCTGCCTGAGTCAGAGGGAGGACAGAAAAAGTTCTCACCTCTGTTCTCTTAAGTGTGTGTAGATTCTTACCTAAGAACAAACCCCAAAAAGCAGAGCATTGGTGAGTGAGAGTCTTCGTCAAAACTGCATAAGAAGGCATTTTTCCTTAAGAACAGTTGAGTCACTGACTGGCAGACTGACTAATGGACTAACTGACTGAATTACTGGCTGACTAAATCACTGACTGACTGAAGGACTAGCTGACCAAATCACTGACTGACTGATAGACTAGCTGACCGAATCACTGACTGACTGATGGACTACCTGACTGAATCACTGCTTGAATGGCTGACTGAATCACTGACTGCCTGTCTGAATGACTGAGTCACTGACAAACTGACTAAATCACTGACAACTGACTGACCATCTGACCAAATCACTGGCTGACTGGCTAACGGACTGATTGTCTGACTTACTGAGTCACTAATTGACTAAATGACTGATTGACTCACTGACTGACAGATGGAATAATTGATGGAGTGAATCACTGACTGAATGACGGCCTGAATCACTGACTGACTGATTGATTGATGGACTGAATAACTGACTGACTGAATCACTGACTGACTGACTGAGTCACTGACTGACTGATTGACTGATGGACTGAATAACTGACTGACTGAATCACTGACTGACTGACTGATGGACTGAATATCTGACTGACTGAATCACTGACTGACTGATGGACTGAATAACTGACTGACTGAATCACTGACTGACTGACTGACTGACTGAGTCACTGACTGACTAAATGACTGATTGACTGAATACTTGTTTTCTTTGCTGCTGAGATTCTCACAAATGCCTTGCCAGCACCAGTTTAAAGTTCAAAGGCATCTGTATTTTTCCTGTTCTGCTTTTTATTGTCCAGCTTTCACGTCCATAAAGAACCTCAGTGAAGACCAGAGCCTGGACAGTTCTGATGTTTGCTTGTAGAGACAAATCTTTACATTTGTTAGATGCTTGTAAGCTGCTTCATCCTTGTTCTGCTGAGTGCCGATCTGTGTTTATTTTATTAATTATTGATCCAAATGGTCAAAGCTGTCCACCACGTCCACACCTTCTCCATTGGTAGAATCACGGCCGTTGTTTTCTTCATAATGATCTATGCAGTTGTTAATGCTCTACAATCAAAAATTATTCCCATCCTACACTCAGAAATGAGTACTGCACTGGAATTTATCACCATAATGATAAAATAAGGTCATATCACCAGAGGGGAAGCCTCTTTAACAAATGGCAGTGATTTCTGGGAATGATTTTTCATTTGCGAATGGAAAATGATCCAGTCAGGATTGTTTTCTCTGTGGTATGTAGAACGATGCAGCCAGTGGAGCTCTGCCCTTGGTCAGGACTCCAGGAGCTGAACTGAAACGCGTCAGATTAACTACCAACATAATTAGGATGTGACAGAGGAATGGACTAGTCAAACAGGGGAGAATCCTAATAGGGAAGGCGGGGAAAAGGGCGGAGCACAGGAACCAAAAACACTAGGCTACAGCACAGAGGAAGAAACAGGCTCACTCAGTGGGACAGAGGGGAAACTGTGACACATGCTCCATAACTGTGTTAAAGAACCATATAGCTCTCTGTGCAGTTGGGTTGTGATCAGATGTCACTGACTGATGTAAATACCACAATGGCACATTTAAAGTGGTAGTTAAAATAAATAAATAAAATAGAAAACAGATACAGTAACTACTGGTATAGTGTATTGTATTGTAGTGTATTGTGGTGTAGTGTAGTGTAATGTATTGTAGTGTAGTGTATTGTAGTGTAGTGTAGTGTATTGTAGTGTAGTGTGATGTAGTGTAGTATAGTGTATTGTATTGTAGTGTATTGTAGTGTATTGTAATGTAGTGTATTGTAGTGTATTGTAGTGTATTGTAATGTAGTGTATTGTAGTGTATTGTAGTATATTGTATTGTAGTGTATTGTGGTGTAGTGTAGTGTATTGTATTGTAGTGTATTGTAGTGTATTTTAATGTAGTATATAGTGTTGTAATGTAGTGTAGTGTATTGTATTGTAGTGTATTGTAATGTAGTGTATTGTAGTGTAGTGTTGTGTATTGTATTGTAGTGTATTGTAGCCTAGTGTGATGTATTGTAATGTAATATATTGTAGTGTAGTGTATTGTGGTGTAGTGTAGTGTAATGTATTGTAGTGTAGTGTATTGTAGTGTAGTGTAGTGTATTGTAGTGTAGTGTGATGTAGTGTAGTATAGTGTATTGTATTGTAGTGTATTGTAGTGTATTGTAATGTAGTGTATTGTAGTGTATTGTAGTGTATTGTAATGTAGTGTATTGTAGTGTATTGTAGTATATTGTATTGTAGTGTATTGTGGTGTAGTGTAGTGTATTGTATTGTAGTGTATTGTAGTGTATTTTAATGTAGTATATAGTGTTGTAGTGTAGTGTAGTGTATTGTATTGTAGTGTATTGTAATGTAGTGTATTGTAGTGTAGTGTTGTGTATTGTATTGTAGTGTATTGTAGCCTAGTGTGGTGTATTGTATTGTAGTGTAGTGTATTGTAGTGTAGTGTGATGTATTGTAATGTAATATATTGTAGTGTAGTGTAGTGTATTGTAGTGTAGTGTAATGTATTGTAATGTAATGTATTGTAGTGTATTATAGTGTTGTATATTGTAATGTATTGTATTGTAGTGTAGTGTAGTGTATTGTATTGTAGTGTGGTGTAGTGTATTGTATTGTAGTGTGGTGTATTGTAGTGTAGTGTATTGTAGTGTAGTGTATTGTATTGTAGTGTGTTGTAGTGTAGTGTACTGCACTGTTTTGTGTTCCTTTTTCTCTCTGTATCTACAGTGACGTTTTGTTTCTAGCAGTATCTGAGGACCCTCTTTCTCTTCTCTAACCTTCTGGAAACTAGCGATGATACTTTCTCTAAACAGACAAAGCACTTCTTGTAAGTTGCTCTGGATAAGAGCATCTGCTAAAAGCTGTAAAGGGTGAAACATATAAAACCCTTGCAAATGTTCCTTTAGGAAGGTTGCTCCTTGTGCTGATGTGTTTCTCAACCTGGCAGGTCATTAAGGCTTTTCCCTGAATGCTTCTTTTATGCCCAAGTGTGACTGCATCGCCTCTTTTAAAATGCTTTCTGAACATTTCACAGTCTTAAACTGCTGATCCAACTTTTTTGACAGGCATCAATTTAAAAAATGACTTTGAAGTTGATAAGATAAAGTATTAAATATATTGTCTTTGGATTATTTTCATTGAAATACAGGCTGACGTAAATTTATAAAATCACTGCTTTCTGTTTTTTTTTTGGGGGGGGTGGGTTTGTACTTCCTGACAAGGATCAGACTCTAAATCAGTTTGAAATTTTGAATTATGGATGGATGGATGACTGCCTGCAGGTCACAGTCTACAGTGTTTGTAATGCCACCATCACACTGTTTTACTGCTTTAGCTTTGTGACTCTTTTTTGCACTCACTGTGTTCTTCCTATTTTCCGAAATTCTCTGGATAATTTAGTAGTTCAGATGTAAACAGAGCAGTTCAGAGCGGTTCTCTGTTCTAGATAAACTTACTGAGTCAGAACTGTTCACAGTGGTGGTGATAGACCAATAGAACCAGACGTCTTCCTCTAAAAGCTCCTCACAGAAAGTTCCTACATGAAATGGTTCTGAATTCACTGCCTGATGACTGAGACGTTGTTTTATGATAGTTTAGAGAACTTCAACTCCATTCATGGTGGAGGGATACATGCAGGGTGCTGTGCGGCAAAATAGTCCCCAAAGAAAATGTATTATTCCAGATCATCAACATTCCATATAAGCTCAGAAGACTCGTGTAGGTTCTCTGGTGGTTCTGGATGGTAAATAAAATGTCTATATCTGTGTTGTAGTCATGGCGACACCTGGTTCCTATCACCACCACTGTAAAGACGTCTGAGCCATTTCACACCAAACCATGCTGAATAGTGATTTCATTATTCAGACATTAAAAGGAATTGGTGGATTTCTGTCTTCAGACAGCAGCATAATCTTGCAGTTGAGTTTCAATGTTCCAACGTGTGCTGTCTGTGGCCCACCATTAGAATTTATGAGCAAAATAATCTGTCTCTCCAGCTATCCTTCAAGATACGTCATCAGAAGGGGATTTTCCAGAATTCAAATCAGAAAATCTCTCTCCACAGGGGCTGCAGCACTGCAGATATATCAATGCTTACATTTGACATTTCCTGGAGTGTCGCTTTAAACCTTCACACCAGCTCAGACGTGTCCCCTAAAGCCCTGCAGCACTGCCACTGTCATACAGTCCTCACACAGAATCAGAACTAAAACACGTTTCCCACTTTATTACCCAACTTTACACCCAGCACTGCCTCAGCTCTGTGTCTGTGGGAGATCTCCAGTGTTCAACATATATGACATGCACTCCAGACAGCAGGCGTTTCCATGGCAACTCTTGTAGGTCATAAGCTGCAGGTTAAATTTGATTGGCCGAGAGGGGACACACACACACACACACACACACACACACACACACAGATATTAAATTCTTTAATTTAAAAAAGGTCAAAAAGGTCCAGACTTAGCCATCATTACATAACAGCTCAGTACAACACAGTACAGTATACAGTATGTGACAGTACAATATGACACAGTACCATACAATAGAGTGCAGTGCAATGTGGGACAGGACAATATAGTATAGTATAACACAATGCGGTACAATACGGTGCAATATAGGATAGTACAGTATAATATGGTATATTATAGTACAATACAGTATAATACAATACAGTACAATGCAGTATAGTGCAGCATAGTATAGTACAGTACAATACAGTATAATACAATACAGTACAATATAGTATAGTACAGTATAGTACGTTATAATACAATACAGTATAGTACAGCATAGTATAGAATAGTACAATACAGTACAATACAGTATAATACAAAACAGTACAATAGTACAATATAACAGTGCAGAGCAACACAATGCAGTACAATTTGGTGTAATACAGTATAGTACAGTATAATACAGTATAGTACAGCATAGTATAGTATATTGCAATACAGTATAATACAATGCAGTACAATACAGTATAATACAAAACAGTACAATACGGTATAGTACAATACAACAGTGCAGAGCAACACAATGCGGTGCAATATGGTGTAATATAGTATAGTACAGTATAATACAGTATAGTACAGCATAGTATAGTATATTACAATGCAGTATAATACAATACAGTATAATACAATATAGTACAATACAACAGTGCAGAACAACACAATGCGGTACCATATGGTATATTAAAGTATAGTACAGTATAATACAATACTGTACAATACAGTACAGTATAATATAGTACAATACAGTATAATATAGTGTGTAAACTTACAGCAAGTGTAAACTCAAGTTCTAGATCATTTCTAGGCTGTGACTATTAAACAGTTTGAAACAAACTGGTTCATTACCTGAGCTGCACACTACGCCACCACACTGAGACATCTTACTGCTGCAGCTCCAGTCTCTCACTGGACCAGCCTCACCGACCTGTAACTTACCATCAGTACATGATTATCTAACTACACTACAAAACGTAAAAAAACACGTATCACAAGATTTCTTAAAAATGAAGGTAACACAAAGAGCTATTTGCCCGATACCTTTTTGTTCCCTGGAGAACTTTTCAGTAGATGGTTGTTTAGAGAACCATTTTTATAAGTGAGATGTGAGTGTGAGGAACGCTTTTAAACTTTAAGGAAACTCCACGCAATGTAAGGGTTCTAGGATGGACCCTTACATTTGTGATCTGTCCTCTGTTGATTCATCACTAAAGAGTTCCAAACTGACTCTGGAAGCAACATCAGCAAAAGAACTGCACATTACAAGCTTCATGAAATAGGTCTCCATGGCTGAGCAGCTGAACACAAGCCTAAGATCACTACGCACAATGCCAAGTGTCAGCTGGAGGGGTGTAAAGCGCCGCCACTGGACTCTGGAGCAGTTGAACTGTGTTCTGTGGAGTGAATCAGCTTCTCCATCTGTCAGCCTGATGGACAAGTCTGGGTTTGGCGAACGCCAGGAGAACGTTACCTGCCTGACTCCACTGTGCCAGCTGTAAAGTTTGGTGGAGGAGGGATGATGATATGGGGTTGTTTTTCAGGGGTTGATCTAGAACCCTTAGTTCCAGTGAAGGGGAATCTTAATGTTTCAGCACCAAGACATTCTGGACCATTGTATGCTTCCAACATTGTGGGAACAGTTTGGGGAAGAACCTTTCCTGTTCCAGCGTGACTGAGCCCCAGGGACCAAAGCAGCTTCATAAAGGCCGGACTGGGTGAGTTTGATGTGGAGGAACTTGACTGGCCCTGACCTCAACCCCATCAGCACCTTTGGCATGACCTTGTGCAGAGACTGTGTGCCAGACCCTCTTGTCCAACATCAGTGTCTGACCTCACAAATGTTCTTCCCAATACTTTTGTCCAAATAGTTTACATTCAACTGATTAACTTCGCAGGATGAGCAGACAAGAAAATAATAGATAAAAGATGCTTTACTGGGCAGTTAAGTCCTCTTTTTAAACCATCTTCAGTTTTGTTTTCTTGTCCTCTGATCCAGTGAAGAGTTTTCTCCAATCCAGTGAAGTCATGTTAAAGATTGTTGTTTAGCGTGATCATGTGATGCATCATCAAACTTTCATTTGCCCGACTTTCATTTGCTCATCCACTGATCCAGTAAAATCAACATGATCACGTGATGCATTACTGGTGTTTTGATTGGCTGTTTCCTGAAATCTGTGACAAAGTTGAGATGCTTGCGGCTGAGTTTTAAATGAGTTGCAGAGCACTTTACATTATGCAACAGCTGCAAGCATCCTAACTTCGTCACAGGTTTCAGGCCTGCTGGTGCAGCTGATGTAGTTTCTACTCGGACTCTCTGTTTTGGCTTCTGTATTTGATCTCAGCTCCCGGCAGGCTGGATGAAATCTGCTTCTCCTGGTCTTGGCGGTGGTCCAGCTGTGGATCACTGTGTGAACAGTGTGTCAGTGATGAGTGTGTTTTTCCTTCTGTCTCGGACTCTCAGAGCGCTCTGTGAGGGAGTTATCACTGCAGCTGGACAGGCTAACAGTTAATGAGCTTGTCCAGCTCTGCAGGACGCTGCCTTCAAATTGATTAGGCAACAATTTCCACCAGGACAGAGACTTTACACCCCCAACCTCCAAAAAATCCTCCCCTAAATAGCCTTGCTAATACTGCCCACCTACTCACCTCCCCTCAGAGGCAATAAACACCTATCACTTCTCACTTTGGAGCTTCAGCTTTTATTTTGGACCAAAAGGATCCAGAAAGAGAAGAACAGACCTGTGCAAGCATCACTTCCTATACAGCTTTTTATTGGAATTTTCTGTTTAATGTGACTAAGGTTGCCGGTTCGATCCCCAGAGCCGACAGTACGTAATTGAGGTGTCCTTGATCAAGACACCTAACCCCCAACTGCTCTCCAGGTGCTGTGGATAGGGCTGCCCGCCACTCCGGGCAAGTGTGCTCGCTGTCCCCTAGTGTGTGTGTTCAGTAGTGTGTAGGTGGTGTTTCACTGCACAGATGGGTCAAATGCAGAGGTTAAATTTCCCTGCTGTGGGACTAATAAGGGTCACTTAATCTTAAAAATCAATTATATAGAATTCCAAGCACTACAGAAGAGCTCGTCCTCATAGTCATGTGTAAAGGGTGAAAAAAAAGAACACAAATGGATTCAGTTCCATATTTTAGTGGATGTTCCATAATTGACAGCGTGTGGTTTGATGTTCTGTAGCAGCCGTTCTGTAAAATGCACTGTTCATTACGTCTCTGCTGTTTCCTTTATTATGTGGAACACCAGTGACGATCAGTAACACCAGTGACTCCTATGGACAGACAGAAGAGCGGACGTTTCTGTAGAACAACCCAGTAACAGATTTGGACTCATTCTGATCCTTCAATGCTAAATGTGGAATCCATGGACATTTCAGTCACATGACCAGCTTCCTTTCACTGGTGTTGACCCTCTCTGACGTGCTGAGTGACGTGCTGGAGTCTGAGTCAGTCCAGAACCGGTGACATCAGCACATAATCAATACAGCACGCACCCGGCCTCAGCCTCAAATAGATCCTGCGTCTTTATTTAGCTCCTACTGACGGCCTCATAAATCAGCAGGGACCCTTACACTCAGACTGTGGGAGTAAAAGCCTGTTAAAGCGAGAACTTCTCCTCCTTTTAATCTGAGTGTATTCCATCAGACATGTTTATTGTTTGACGGTGCACTTTGCTTACTGCATGCCTACATCATCGCATGCTCCTCAGACTGGTTTGGCTTCTTGTTTGTCAGCATCTTATTCCAGTTTTCCATTCCTGCGCCTTTTAAGGTGGAACCGTTGTCAGTTTCCAAGTAAGCTGTAAGAGACTGCAAAAAGTGGCTTCTGACACTGAGATACACTGTTAGCAGCATCTTGTAGCCTCTTGAAGAAATGTGGACATAAATATAACTGGTGCAGGAGACACTGCGGCCGATAATTTAGACATGCGCCTGATGAACTGATCAGATAAACTGAATCATTGCAGGAGCTGCGCGAATTATTCTCTACCTGCAGTGTAGCGCCATCTAGTGGATAGCAGATAAGACACAGTTGTTTATCTGGAGAGGAAGCATGCAGAGCTGGGCAGGTTCAGTAGCAGCAGTTCTGAACACTATAGTGCTTCAGCAATAAAAGCTGAGGGTCCATTTTTGGGGGCCAGTAATTAATTATTTGTACTCTCCTTTATTCCTCTGCTCTGAGTCACTCTCTGTCTCTCTCTCTCTCTCTCTCTCTCTCTCTTTTTTTTTTCTCTGTCTCTGTAGGGTAAAATAACAGATTCTGTTGATTTATATTGGTTATTAACAAATACTTTATTATGCTGCCACCTGCTGGTGCTTCAGTGCAACGTAGTCAGTCCCAATTGTTACAATTGTACAGTAAAACATTTCTGAACTGAACTGAGTTGAACTCAACTGTACTGAACTGAGTTGAACTGAACTGAACTGAACTGAACTGAACTGAACTGAACTGAACTGAACTGAACTGACCTGAATTGAACGGAACCGAACTGAACTGAGTTGAACTCAACTGAACTGAACTGAGTTGAACTGAACTGAACTGAACTGAACTGAACTGAACTGAATTGAACTGAACTGAGTTGAACTCAACTGAACTGAACTGAGTTGAACTCAACTGAACTTAGTTGAACTGAAATGAACTGAACTGAACTGAACTGAACTTAACTAAACTGAACTGAACTGAACTGAACCGACTTGAATTGAACTGAACTGAACTGACCCTGGTTTCTCTGTCTCTGTGTTTCAGGTTTGTGTCCACACTGAGGAGGATGTCAGCAGTGCTTTGAGAGTCTCGTCAGTGTGATCAGTGTAATCAGTGTTGACCATCACTGCAAAAAAACACATTTATTAATATTTTATTTACACTTATTTGCACTTTTATTTACAATTTATTTACACTCAAAAGAATTCCCAAGTGAGGAACCTCTTGTTCTGGATAATATAATAATATTCTGAATGAAATTCTAATAAAATTAACATCCTGAATGAAGCGAATATGTAGAATGTTGGTGTTTGAAAGGTGATGATCAAGTTTCGAGACAGATGATGCACGAAGAAATTATTTTAAATATATAATTACTGTATATTGTTAATAAGTTAACTTTATTTTCCAAAAAAGTGGCTATTGAGTATAACATTGTGGCTTGTGTGTGTTGAGTGAGATCATTATTTTCAGGATGTGAAATACTACTTTAATCTGTGTCTTCTATTTTTACATGCACCTTAATAAGGTCTGAACAGTTGTATTTGAGATAGCAGTTGTCTGAGGTGATGCTGTCAGAGTAACGATTCTGTAACGTATTTATTTCTTATATTTTAAATTGTTGGTGTTTTCAAAGAGGGCCTGTTTACAGTGTGTTGTTAATGAGTGTGTGGAGGAAAAGTGCAGAACTGCGCCATCTGCTGGTTCTGTCCAAAACATTTTCAATCTACATCAATTTCTCCATAGAGGAAATAAAAACTTAAGCTGGATCTTTATTAAGTTTACTGTCAGTTACTAATATGCAACATCAATACAGTGTCAGATGTAAGTGAATATGGGTGGGACATCATGCTTTGCTGCACAGCCTGTAATGTTCATCACCTCCGGTTCATTATTAACCTGCATTTAGAACACAGACAGTAGGGGGCGATGCTGAGAAATGTGTATTAAGTCTCGCTGTTCCTCAGAGAGTCCTGCAGCGAGTCTGGCCAGCCAGAGGCGGTCAGCCTGAGTCTCAGTGAACTGGACCAGGATGACAGGAACAGGAAGAGAGCAAAGCCCGGCAGACCACTGGTACAGTAAACACTGGCTACAGCTTTTCCTTCTTTAATACAGTTTAGATTGGCAGTGCAGTGCAGACCCTGTTAGCTTTGTTTTCAGTTATGGTCTGTCAGTGTAGTGACCCAGTTTGAGTTCTGTCAGTGCAGTGACCCAGTTTGAGATCTGTTCTGTCAGTGCAGTGACCCAGTTTGAGTTCTGTCAGTGCAGTGACCCAGTTTGAGTTCTGTTCTGTCAGTGCAGTGACCCAGTTTGAGTTTTGTCAGTGCAGTGACACAGTTTGAGTTTTGTTCTGTCAGTGCAGTGACCCTGTTAGTTTTGCTTTCATTTCTGTTCTGTCAGTGCAGTGACCCTGTTTGAGTTTTGTCAGTGCAGTGACCCAGTTTGAATTCTGTTCTGTCAGTGCAGTGACCCAGTTTGAGTTTTGTCAGTGCAGTGACCCAGTTTGAGTTCTGTTCTGTCAGTGCAGTGACCCAGTTTGAGTTTTGTCAGTGCAGTGACACAGTTTGAGTTTTGTTCTGTCAGTGCAGTGACCCTGTTAGTTTTGCTTTCATTTCTGTTCCGTCAGTGCAGTGACCCTGTTTGAGTTTTGTTCTGTCAGTGCAGTGACCCTGTTTAAGTTCTATTATGTCAGTTCAGTGACCCTCTTATTTTGTTTTCATTTCTGTTCTGTCAGTGCAGTGACACAGTATGAGAACTGTTTGAGTTCTATTCTGTGAGTGCAGTTCTATTCTGTTGGTGCAGTGACCCTGTTTGTCTTGGTTTAGGTTCTCTTCTGTTGGTGCAGTGACCCTTTTTGTCTTTGTTTAGGTTCTATTTTGTTGGGGCAGTGACCCTGTTTTGGTTTAGCTTTTGTTCTGTTGGTGCAGTGACCCTGTTTGTCTTGGTTTAGGTTCTCTTCTGTTGGTGCAGTGACCCTTTTTGTCTTTGTTTAGGTTCTATTTTGTTGGGGCAGTGACCCTGTTTTGGTTTAGCTTTTGTTCTGTTGGTGCAGTGACCCTGTTTGTCTTGGTTTAGGTTCTGTTCTGTTGATGCAGTGACCCTGTTTGTCTTGGTTTAGGTTCTATTCTGTTGGTGTAGTGACCCTATTTGTCTTGGTTTAGGTTCTTTTCTGTTTGGGCAGTGATACTGTTTGTCCTGGTTTAGGTGCTCTTCTGTGGGTGCAATGACCCTGTTTGTCTTTGTTTAGGTTCTATTTTGTTGGGGCAGTGACCCTGTTTTGGTTTAGCTTTTGTTCTGTTGGTGCAGTGACCCTGTTTGTCTTGGTTTAGGTTCTGTTCTGTTGATGCAGTGACCCTATTTGTCTTGGTTTAGGTTCTATTCTGTTGGTGCAGTGACCCTATTTGTCTTGGTTTAGGTTCTGTTCTGTTGGTGCAGTGACCCTGTTTGTCTTTGTTTAGGTTCTTTGCTGTTCGGGCAGTGACCCTGTTTGTCTTTGTTTAGGTTCTATTCTGTTGGTGCAGTGACCCTATTTGTCTTGGTTTAGGTTCTGTTCAATTGGTGAAGTGACCCTGTTTGTCTTGGTTTAGGTTCTATTCTGTTCGTGCAGTGACCCTATTTGTCTTGGTTTAAGTTCTGTTCTGTTGGTGCCATGACCCTATTTGTCTTGGTTTAGGTTCTGTTCGGTTGGTGCAGTGACCCTGATTGTCTTGGTTTACGTTGTGTTCTGTCAGTGCAGTGACCCTGTTTGTATTGGTTTAGGTTCTGTTCCGTTGGTGCAGGGACCCTGTTTGTCTTGGTTTAGGTTCTGTTCAATTGGTGCAGTGACCCTGTTTGTCTTGGTTTAGGTTTTGTTCTGTTGGTGCAGTGACCCTGTTTGTCTTGGTTTAGGTTCTCTTCTGTTGGCGTGACCCTGTTTGTCTTTCTTTAGGTTTTTTTTTGTTTGGGCAGTGACACTGTTTGTTCTGGTTTAGGTGCTCTTCTGTGGGTGCAATGACCCTGTTTGTCTTTGTTTAGGTTCTATTTTGTTGGAGCAGTGACCCTGTTTTGGTTTAGCTTTTGTTCTGTTGGTGCAGTGACCCTGTTTGTCTTGGTTTAGGTTCTGTTCTGTTGGTGCAGTGACCCTGCTTGTCTTGGTGTAGGTTCTGTTCTGTTGGTGCAGTGACCCTGTTTGTCTTTGTTTAGGTTCTATTTTGTTGGTGCACTGACCCTGTTTGTCTTTGTTTAGGTTCTGTTTTGTTGGCGCAGTGACCTTGTTTTGGTTAAGCTTTTGTTCTGTTAGTGCAGTGACCCTTTTTGTCTTGGTTTAGGTTCTGTTCTGTTGGTGCAGTGACCCTGTTTGTCTTTGTTTAGGTTCTATTCTGTTCGTGCAGTGACCCTATTTGTCTTGGTTTAAGTTCTGTTCTGTTGGTGCAGTGACCCTATTTGTCTTGGTTTAGGTTCTGTTCTGTTGGTGCAGTGACCCTGTTTGTCTTGGTTTAGTTTCTGTTCTGTTGGTGCAGTGACCCTATTCGTCTTGGTTTAGGTTCCCATCTGTTGGTGCAGTGACCCTGTTTGTCTTTGTTTAGGTTCTATTCTGTTGGTCCAGTGACCCTATTTGTCTTTGTTTAGGTTCTGTTCAATTGGTGCAGTGACCCTGTTTGTCTTGGTTTAGGTTCTGTTCTGTTGGTGCAGTGACCCTATTTGTCTTGGTTTAGGTTCTGTTCAATTGGTGCAGTGACCCTGTTTGTCTTGGTTTAGGTTCTGTTCTGTTGGTGCAGTGACCCTATTTGTCTTGGTTTAGGTTCTGTTCTGTTGGTGCAGTGACCCTATTTGTCTTGGTTTAGGTTCTGTTCAATTGGTGAAGTGACCCTGTTTGTCTTGGTTTAGGTTCTATTCTGTTCGCGCAGTGACCCTATTTGTCTTGTTTTAAGTTCTGTTCTGTTGGTGCGGTGACCCTATTTGTCTTGGTTTAGGTTCTGTTCTGTTGGTGCAGTGACCCTGTTTGTCTTTGTTTAGGTTCTGTTCTGTTGTTGCAGTGCAGTGAGCCTGTTTGAGTTCTGTCAATCAGTGCAGTGACTCTGTTTTATTTATTTTCTGTCAGTGCAGTTCTATTCTGTTGGTACAGTGACCCTGTTTGTATTGGTTTAGATTCTGTTCTACTAGTGCTGTGACCCTATTTGTCTTGGTTTAGGTTCTGTTCTGTTGTTGCAGTGCAGTGAGCCTGTTTGAGTTCTGTTATGTCAGTGCAGTGACCCTGTTTGAGTTCTATCAGTGCAGTGACTCTGTTTTATTTATTTTCTGTCAGTGCAGTTCTGTTCAATTGGTGAAGTGACCCTATTTGTCTTGGTTTAGGTTCTATTCTGTTCGTGCAGTGACCCTATTTGTCTTGGTTTAAGTTCTGTTCTGTTGGTGCGGTGACCCTATTTGTCTTGGTTTAGATTCTGTTCTGTTGGTGCAGTGACCCTGTTTGTCTTTGTTTAGGTTCTGTTCTGTTGTTGCAGTGCAGTGAGCCTGTTTGAGTTCTGTTATGTCAGTGCAGTGACCCTGTTTGAGTTCTATCAGTGCAGTGACCTTGTTTGTCTTGGTTGAGGTTCTGTTCTGTTGGTGCAGTGACCCTGTTTGTCTTGGTTTAGGTTCTCTTCTGTTGGTGCAGTGACCCTGTTTGTCTTTCTTTAGGTTCTTTTCTGTTTGGGCAGTGATACTGTTTGTCCTGGTTTAGGTGCTCTTCTGTGGGTGCAATGACCCTGTTTGTCTTTGTTTAGGTTCTATTTTGTTGGCGCAGTGACCCTGTTTTGGTTTAGCTTTTGTTCTGTTGGTGCAGTGACCCTGTTTGTCTTGGTTTAGGTTCTATTCTGCTGATGCAGTGACCCTGCTTGTCTTTTTTTTAGGTTCTGTTCTGTTGGTGCAGTGACCCTGTTTTTCTTGGTTTAGGTTCTGTTCTGTTCGTGCAGTGACCCTGTTTTTCTTGGTTTAGGTTCTGTTCTGTTGGTGCAGTGACCCTGTTTTTCTTGGTTTAGGTTCTGTTCTGTTCGTGCAGTGACCCTGTTTTTCTTGGTTTAGGTTCTGTTCTGTTGGTGCAGTGACCCTGTTTGTCTTGGTTTAGGTTCTATTCTGCTGATGCAGTGACCCTGCTTGTCTTTTTTTTAGGTTCTGTTCTGTTGGTGCAGTGACCCTGTTTTTCTTGGTTTAGGTTCTGTTCTGTTCGTGCAGTGACCCTACTTGTCTTGTTTTAGGTTTTGTTCTGTTGGTGCAGTGACCCTGTTTTTCTTGGTTTAGGTTCTGTTCTGTTGGTGCAGTGACCCTGTTTGTTTGTTTTGGTTTGACCTCAGGCCACTAATAAAAAGGCACGTCAGGAAAAGAGCCAGGTGGAGGCGCCACCGGGCCGGAGAGTGAACGGAGCTCAGCGGAATGGAGGGGGAAACCCAGTCACTCTGTTTGAGATGGTCAAACAGGGCAAGAGTGCCATGCAGGTACAGCACAGGGGTCAGGTTTAAATTATTCTTACCTCTTGCAGTTAAATAATCCTGAATTCTGGAGCTGTTCCCCTCAAATGCTCAGAATGCAGAACTGCCATTATTTATGATTATGAATAGCATTGATGACACATTTTAAAGCACAACAAGACATGGAAATTAATTTTGCGCAGTTGTGTTTCTGGCCTGTTAGTAAAGTAATTGAAGGTTTAGTTTCAGCCTTTATATCAGTTTTAGTTCTCTTTGTCTCGTTCAGTCGGTGGTTGATGAGTGGATCGAAGGCCCTGCTGGACCTCATCAACTTCTTCATCTGCTGCTCGGGCTGCAAAGGTGAATGGTGGAGTTCTCCTGGTAGAGGTCAGACTGACTGTACTGCTGTTTTACACCTTTCTGTCATTCCTCTGAAGGTGCTGTGAGAATTGAGATGTTTCGCAACATGCAGAACGTAGAGATCATCCGAAAAATGACGGAGGAGTTTGATGAGGTTCTTATTCACCTTCTAATATTAAAACCTCTCCAAACCTTATATAGAAAAAGAGAAGAATGTCTGATCAGACAAAGTCACCACAATCACCCTTCAGATCAGACTGATTTTCAGCAGAATGTTGAAAGGAGATAAATGGCTTGTAATTCATGAAAATAATAATAATCCTAATATTCCTATTACCAAAGCTTTGGAATCACATATAAAGGTTTTTTAATGTCACTGATCACATTGTGTTTGATGTAGATATTTGTGGATTTTAGTATTTGATTGCTGACCCCTCTCTGTGTGTGCAGGACAGTGGTGATTACCCACTGACCATCTCTGGCCCGCTGTGGAACAAATTCCGCTACAGTTACTGTGAGTTCATTGCGGTTCTGATCCGACAGTGCCAGTACAGCATCATCTATGACGAGTACATGATGGACTGGAATTGACTGGACTATGGTGGATTGGGTGACTAGACTGGACTAGACAAGACTGGATTGGGTTTGACTGGACTGGAGTGGACCATGCTGGAATGGGTGAATGCATTACACTACACTTGTCTAGGCAACTGCACTGGACTGGACCTGCCTGAGCTTGACTGGACTGGAATTGACTGGACTATGCTGGATTGGGTGACTGGACTAGACAAGACTGGATTGAACTGAGTGCACTGGCCTGCAGTGACTGGACTGTACTGGATGGATGGGACTAAACTGGACTGTCGTGAAATGATGAAACATTCTGCAACAGATCACACTATAACAGATCAAAACTGTAACAGGTTTTACTGAAACAGTCCATACTGTAACAAATTACAATGTAGTAGAAAATTCTGTAACAGATTACATTGTATTGATCTGTATTACACTGTAACAGACCACATTGTAACAAGTTACACTGTAACATATCAAACTAACAGATCAATACTGTAACAGGTTACACCATACTGTAATAGATCACAATACTGTAACAGATTACATTGTAACTGACCGTAATGTAACAGATTACACTGTAACAGACCATAATGTAACAGGTTACGCTGTAACAGATCAATACCGTAACAGATCAATACTATAACAGATTACACTGCAACAGATTATATAGTAACAGATCAAATTGTAACCGATTAATAATTATAAGATGTTATATTTGTTTACAGCTCCAGGAAAACCAAGATGAGATTGAAAACATGATGAACTCGATCTTCAAGGGAATCTTCGTTCACCGTTACAGGTTGCTCCAATTTACAGAGTCTCATTTTGAGTAATGTTGTTTCCATGGTGACAGTGCAGCCCTGACTGATGGCCTTTATCTGCAGGGATGCGATAGCTGAGATCAGAGCCATCTGCATAGAGGAGATCAGAGTGTGGATGCAAATTTACAGCGATGCCTTCCTGAACGACAGTTACCTAAAGTATGTAGGGTGGACTTTACACGACCGGGTAATGTCCCTGCAGACCACTTCACTGCATGCCTTCTTCACTCGGTGTTTCTCTCAGGTGAGTGATTCTTACCTGTCCTCCTGACAGCAAGGGGAAGTTCGGCTGAAGTGCCTGAAGGCCTTACAGAACCTCTATTCACACCGAGAGCTCTTCCAGAAACTGGAGCTGTTCACAAACCGCTTCAAGGTGAAGAATAAAACTGATATAAACCCTACAAACCTGAGTCTGTTCTACAGTTTATCATTAGGCTGAATGAATAACCGGCTCTAAATGTAGATATTGTGATATAAACTGAGTCTGTTCTACAGTTTCTCTTTAGGCTGAATGAATAACCGGCTCTAAATGTAGGTATTGTGATATAAACTGAGTCTGTTCTAGAGTTTCTCTTTAGGCTGAATGAATAACCGGCTCTAAATGTAGGTATTGTGGTATAAACTGAGTCTGTTCTACAGTTTCTCTTTAGGCTGAATGAATAACCGGCTCTAAATGTAGATATTGTGATATAAACCCAGTCTGTTCTACAGTTTCTCTTTAGGCTGAATGAATAACCGGCTCTAAATGTAGGTATTGTGATATAAACTGAGTCTGTTCTACAGTTTCTCATTAGGCTGAATGAATAACCGACTCTAAATGTAGGTATTGTGATATAAACTGAGTCTGTTCTACAGTTTCTCATTAGGCTGAATGAATAACCGACTCTAAATGTAGGTATTGTGATATAAACTGAGTCTGTTCTACAGTTTCTCATTAGGCTGAATGAATAACCGACTCTAAATGTAGGTATTGTGATATAAACTGAGTCTGTTCTACAGTTTCTCATTAGGCTGAATGAATAACCGACTCTAAATGTAGGTATTGTGATATAAACTGAGTCTGTTCTACAGTTTCTCATTAGGCTGAATGAATAACCGACTCTAAATGTAGATATTGTGATATAAACTGAGTCTGTTCTACAGTTTCTCATTAGGCTGAATGAATAACCGACTCTAAATGTAGGTATTGTGATATAAACTGAGTCTGTTCTACAGTTTCTCATTAGGCTGAATGAATAACCGACTCTAAATGTAGGTATTGTGATATAACCTTGACTGATCTGTGATTTCTACTGCAGGATCGGATCGTGTCTATGACTCTGGATAAAGAATATGATGTGGCAGTTGAGGCCGTCAGATTAATCATATTAGTTTTGCAGTGAGTAACAGGCAGTGAGTGTGTGTGAGTGTATTTCTGTTTATCTACTTCAGGACAAAACTGTGGAAGTAATGTTAAAAAAGCTTTATTTAAATATCTCAGACACATTTGTCATTCTCACAAAACAGCCTTCCAGCATGCCCTTACATACTTAAGAGTGATAATTGTTTTATACCTTTATTCCCATCACTTCAATGTAATATTTGTTTCCCATTACTTTAATATTTATTTACAGTCATATGTGAAAGTTTAGGTGCCCCTGGTCAAAGTCTATGTTTTGTTCATTTTCTAAGTGAAAATAAGTTCATGTTCTCTACAGAGGACTCTTATTTTCCCTTTAAATGAAAAAAAGGTTTGTATTAGGTTTAACGGTCTTTGTTTTCCTTGTAAAATATAGTAAAATGTTGGGGTAATGAGATAAGACCAAAAAATATGGTTTAATAATTTTCTTTGAATACTCAGTTCAATAACTATATACAGATTGTAAAAAAAAAAAATATATATATATATATATATATATATATATATATATATATATATATACATATATATATATATATATATATGTGTGTGTGTGTGTGTGTGTGTGTGTGTGTGTGTGTGTGTGTGTGTGGGTGTGTGAAAAACTCATTTAGACTAAACTCATCATCCCTCTGCTCACATGCTTAAACAAACCGGCTGCTCAGGCTCAGAAACACTGACCTGATGGCCATCTGTGGAACAGTGGAGCGTGTTTGTGTTTGCAGAGGCAGTGAGGACGCTCTGTCTGACGATGACTGTGAGAACGTGTATCACCTGGTGTACTCCGCACATAGACCGGTCGCCCTGGCTGCAGGAGATTTTCTCCATCGCAAGTGAGTCTCACTATGTTTACTTTTAATTAGGACCACCCTGATACCTGAACAGCCTACAGACACACACACACACACAATTCAGAAACCCTGTGAACCCCACCAAACCATCGTGACCCACACCTACTCCTACAATCCCCACCAAACCGCTGAAAATCCCACTGAACCACAAACACCTCCTATCTTCTGCAAACCCCACCAAACCATTGCAAACCCCCAAACCCCTGCAAACCCCGCCAAACCATCACAAACCCTCAAACCCCTGCAAACCCCACCAATCATCATTAACCCCAACAAACCCTTGCAAACCCTGCCAAACCATCGGAAATCCCCAAACCCTGCAAACCCCACCAACCATCATTTACCCCACCAAACCGTTGCAAACCCCAACTAACCATCACAAACCCCACCGAACTATCACAAACCCCACCAAACCCTTGCAAACCCCACCGAACCATCGCAAACCCCACCTAACTTTTGCAAAGCCCACCCAACCATCACAAACCCCACCAAACCATCAAAAACACCACCAAACCCTTGTAAATCCCAACAAATTATCACAAACCCCACCAAACCCTTGCAAACCCCACCCAACCATCACAAACCCCACCAAACCCTTTCAAACCTCACCCAACCATCACAAACCCCACAAAACCCCTGCAAACTCTTATGAACCACTGCAAAACCAAATGAACCCTTAAAAAAATCAAACCCCACCAAATCATCACAAACCCCAACAAACCATCGCAAACCACACCACACCCCTGCAAACCCTACCTAATCATCACAAACCCCACCTAACCAACGCAAACCCCACCAAACCCCTGCAAACCTCACTGAACCATCACAAACACCACTGAACTCTTATGAACCCCTGCAAAACCAAATGAACACTTAAAAAATCAAAGCCCTGCAAATCTCAGCAAACATGACCAAATCCTTGCAAACCCCACTAAACTCCTGCAAACCTCACGGAACCTCACCGAATCCCAGCGAATGCCAGTCCAGATGTAGCACTGAGTAGACCTGCGTACAGTACAGTACAGGTGTACAGACTGTACAGGTGTGTGCTGTACAATTTAGTCCAGTGTGGGTTTTGAGATGCAGCTGAAGACAATAACACACACAGCTGCAGAGTGAAAACGTGTGACCTTCTTTCCTGCTTTGTCATCAATTATTAGAAAATCTGTTCCCTTCAGTGTTTTCTGCCTTTCTCCTCTGTCACTAAACCAATTTTCCCCTCGTCCAACATAAAACTGCATTATTTTGTTGAATCTTAGTTTTTACCATCCAGGTTTGTTATGTATGTTTTCAATACTTGCATACTTGCATACTCAGGCTGAAGAGGCTCTGGCAAAGCATCGGGGGAGGAGCAGCCCAAACGGGAACCTGATCAGGATGCTGGTGCTGTTCTTTCTGGAGAGTGAGGTACACACACACACACACAGATTCCTTCTGACTCAGAATTTAAAAATAATCATCACTAATATCACATTTTTATTCAATCTCCCGTTTACACTGTCAGGAATAACAGCTGTAATTATTTATAAACAGAGATATTTATTTACCCATAAAGATCTCCATATCACAGTGTACACAGCAGAACCATGAAGGAGCAGAAGATCAGCAGTCTTAAACTTGATGTACTTTAATGTAAATGTAGATTTTATTAAGGAAAGCTTAATATTTGTTCTTTGCTTTGGTGTGTGTGTGGTCAGCTTCACGAGCACGCAGCGTATCTGGTGGACAGTCTGTGGGACAGTTCTCAGGATCTGCTGAAGGACTGGGAGTGTATGACTGAAGTACTGCTGGAGGAACCGGTGCAGGGAGAGGAAGGTTAGTACACACTGACCATACTGCACCCTATAGTGTATAGTGCTCTACTGCACTCACACTGCACACTACATACTACTGTATAGTACTGCACACTACAGACTACAGTGGGGAACTCTACTGCACACTACATACTACTGTATAGTGCTCTACTGCACTCTTACTGCATCCTACTGTATAGTGCTCTACTGCACTCATACTGCACTGATACTGCACACTATATATTTCTGTATAGTGCTCTACTGCACTGATACTGCACTCACACTGCACACTATATATTACTGTATAGTGCTCTACTGCACTCATACTGCACTCATACTGCACACTATATATTACTGTATAGTGCTCTACTGCACTCATACTGCTCTCATACTGCACACTATATACTACTGTATAGTGCTCTACTGCACTCTTACTGCACTCATACTGCACACTATATACTACTGTATAGTGCTCTACTGCACTCATACTGCACTCATACTGCACACTATATACTACTGTATAGTGCTCTACTGCACTCATACTGCACACTACATATTACTGTATAGTGCTCTACTGCACTCATACTGCACACTACATACTACTGTATAGTGCTCTACTGCACTCATACTGCACACTACATACTACTGTATAGTGCTCTACTGCACTCATACTGCACACTACATATTACTGTATAGTGCTCTACTGCACTCATACTGCACTCACACTGCACACTACATGCTACTGTATAGTGCTCTACTGCACTCATACTGCACACTACATACTACTGTATAGTGCTCTACTGCACTCATACTGCACACTACATATTACTGTATAGTGCTCTACTGCACTCATACTGCACTCATACTGCACACTATATACTACTGTATAGTGCTCTACTGCACTCATACTGCACACTACATATTACTGTATAGTGCTCTACTGCACTCATACTGCACACTACATACTACTGTATAGTGCTCTACTGCACTCATACTGCACACTACATACTACTGTATAGTGCTCTACTGCACTCATACTGCACACTACATATTACTGTATAGTGCTCTACTGCACTCTTACTGCACTCATACTGCACACTACATACTACTGTATAGTGCTCTACTGCACTTTTACTGCACACTATATACTACTGTATAGTGCTCTACTGCACTCATACTGCACTCATACTGCACACTATATACTACTACTGTATAGTGCTCTACTGCACTCTTACTGCACTCATACTGCACACTATATACTACTGTATAGTGCTCTACTGCACTCATACTGCACTCATACTGCACACTATATACTACTGTATAGTGCTCTACTGCACTCATACTGCACACTACATACTACTGTATAGTGCTCTACTGCACTCATACTGCACACTATATACTACTGTATAGTGCTCTACTGCACTCATACTGCACTCATACTACACACTACATACTACTGTATAGTGCTCTACTGCACTCTTACTGCACTCATACTGCACACTACATACTACTGTATAGTGCTCTACTGCACTCATACTGCACACTATATACTACTGTGTAGTGCTCTACTGCACTCATACTGCACTCATACTGCACACTATATGCTACTGTATAGTGCTCTACTGCACTCATACTGCACTCATACTGCACACTACATACTACTGTATAGTGCTCTACTGCACTCATACTGCACACTATATACTACTGTATAGTGCTCTACTGCACTCATACTGCACTCATACTACACACTACATACTACTGTATAGTGCTCTACTGCACTCTTACTGCACTCATACTGCACACTACATACTACTGTATAGTGCTCTACTGCACTCATACTGCACACTATATACTACTGTGTAGTGCTCTACTGCACTCATACTGCACTCATACTGCACACTATATGCTACTGTATAGTGCTCTACTGCACTCATACTGCACTCATACTGCACACTATATACTACTGTATAGTGCTCTACTGCACTCTTACTGCACTCATACTGCACACTACATACTACTGTATAGTGCTCTACTGCACTCATACTGCACACTATATACTACTGTATAGTGCTCTACTGCACTCTTACTGCACTCATACTGCACACTATATACTACTGTATAGTGCTCTACTGCACTCTTACTGCACTCATACTGCACACTATATACTACTGTATAGTGCTCTGCTGCACTCATACTGCACACTACATATTACTGTATAGTGCTCTACTGCACTCATAGTGCACATTACAGAAGTGGAGATTAATGAAAACACCAATATATGCAGAGAAAACTGTCTCCAGGACTGAGGCCTAAAACCCCTTTACTGACTATAGGCCTGCAACTATTGAACAATGTTTTGTCAATATTCTCTTTAAGATTATGTCAAATGTTTAAATGTTGTATAAGAATAATCACTTTTAAATTAAACGTCTTAATTATTATTAGAAGAAGTAGTAGTATTTGTATTGATATACAAATTATATCAGTATTACAAGTATTGATATAACTTGAAATACTACAAGTGAATGGAAAATCATCCCTGATAAACGATTACTGTCATAGCAAGTAGCACTAAATGCTAATCCGGGGTATTTTACCCAATCTGGCAACCCTGAATATGATACTGAGACTGAGCGGAGCAGGATAGCAGAGCAGGGTCTGTAACCACACAGTCTTAAAAACAACACTGCTGGTTTGGTCACTTCTGAGTGAGTGGAGTGACCATGTTTTACATTCTATATTATGGTATAGTTTAATTAGAGCTCTATTAGAGGCCGTTCTGAACAGTCTCAGTGAGACCTCTGACTGCTGCTGAGAGATCAAGACCACTCCCACACAGAGAACCATCAGACTGATGTGAAGAAGACTGATCTTTATGAGCTGCTACTGCTGATTTGGCAGTGTTTAGTCAGAATGACAAACTGACGTGTGGTTATTCGAACTGCTTTAACGTTTTTTAATACTATAATTATTGCAGTCCAAGTAAACTCATTACACTCTAACAGTATCTCATTCTCCCTGTTTGTCTAACTCTCTCTATAGTGTTGTCAGAGAGACAGGAGAGCGCTCTGATTGAGCTGATCGTCTGCTCCATCCGGCAGGCCGCAGAAGCTCATCCTCCTGTGGGCAGAGGAACAGGCAAACGGGTGAGAGTGTCTCAGAGCGATGGGCGTTCAGGATACTGCTTTAAATGGGTTACGCTCTTAGATAAATGACTAAACATGCTCTGTTAAATTAATAACATTAACTGCATCTTCAAAACTCATCACATGGGGCAGTCATGGGCTTTCCTTTTAGCTTCTGTTGTTTTGCTGTGTTCTGCGTATCAATCGTGCTTTCAGGTGCTATCACACCTGCAGCAGAGAAGTTCTCGGGTGTCCTGATGCTCCACATGAACTGATATTCTAGATTTGGTGTCTAATGCCCTTCATAAAAAAGTTTGGACTTTTTCCACACGGCTGATATTTTCACTGTTGATCTTATGATCAAACAGTTTGGAAGGAACAGTGTTTTAATTACTGTTTCTCATTTGCATTACCGTTAAAATTATTAGATTGTGACTCTTTACTGTAGACCTGTTACTGTCAGTCAAAATTTCTGGACAATTTCTCTTCCCAAAAGTGCTATTTTTGACCATTGTCATCCAAAACGTCTCAGTGGCTGAAATTCTGGTGAATTTTCTACAGTTCTTATGCAGATAGGGTGCAGTTATATGTTCTACTATAGCCTGCATACGATCTGTACGATGTAGGATTTCTGAATCAGAGAAAGACAGGTGCTTCTAGCTGTAGTTCTCAGTGTATTAGCTGTATAAATGATTCTATTTCCTTAAAAATTTTGTTGATATTTGATTTTTATTTATTGTATTGCGTGTCAGCTCAGTTGTGTTTTGCATAATCCAATTAGCCTTTCTGTGTAGGTTGTAATTTTTTTATTGCTGGTTATTTTTTTTTTATTTCTTATGATTTATGAATCTTTTGTTTGTAAATGTGCATTAATAAAGTTGGCTTCATGAGCTGAACCAAGGCAGGAAAACACTAAGCTCATCGGAACAGAACTGGGGTTGGGAAACACCACCTTACTTAAAATCTCTTTTCAAAGTTCCGCTTATTGATCGTTTTGATTCTGATGTCGTTTAGGTGTTGACGGCAAAAGAGAGGAAGACTCAGACTGATGACAGAAATAAGCTAACGGAACACTTCATTATGTCTCTCCCCACGTTACTGTCGAAGGTAAAGCTCACACAGTGTCATGCTGTATTATCAACAAGTCCAAACGATCACATTTTTATTTAAATATTTGTGAATTTTTTAAAATATTGAACAGTAAGTTTTTTGATTTTTAGATTTTTTTAAGGATTTTTTGATTTGCAGATCTTCTCTCTGAAGTTATACGTTCTCATATTTAAATTCCGTGAGTTGTCTGAACTCCATCTTCCACCAGAAGGCAGTGTGGAGCTGAGTCTTACAATTTGGTCTTCAACAAAGTCTATTACACACTGTCTAAAGACTACTGCACACAGTCTGAAGACTACATCACACCGTCTAAAGACTACTGCACACAGTCTGAAGACTACATCACACTGTCTAAAGACTACTGCACACACATCACACTGTCTAAAGACTACCGCACACAGTCTTAAAACTACATCACACTGTCTAAAGACTACCAAGACTACCATACACAGTCTGAAGACAACATCACACTGTCTAAAGACTACTGCAGCTTTAATGGCTACAGCACAACCTCTAAAGTCTACTACACACGGGCTAAAGACTACTGCACACAGTCTGAAGACTACATCACACTGTCTAAAGTCTACTACACACTGTCTTAAGACTATTGCATACAGTCTTAAGACTACATCATGCTGTCTAAAGACTACTGTAGCTTTCTAAAATCTACCACACACTGTCAAAAGACTACCGCATAGCCTGAAGACTACATCACACTGTCTAAAGACTACTGCAGCCGTCTAAAGGCTACCACACACTGTCTAAAGGCCACCGCATACAGTCTGAAGTCTACATCACACTGTCTAAAGACTACTGCAGCTTCCTAATGTCTACCACATACTGTCTAAAGACTACCGCAAACAGTCTGAAGACAACATCACACTGTCTAAAGACTACTGCACATTGTCTAAAGGCTACCACACACTGGCTAAAGACTACTGCACACAGTCTGAAGACTACCACACACAGTCTGAAGACTACGACAAACTGTCTAAAGACTACTGCAGCTGTCTACATGCTACCACACACTGTCTAAAGACTACGACACACCATCTAAAGACTATGACACACTGTCTAAAGACTACTGCAGCTGTCTACAGGCTACTGCACACTGTCTAAAGACTACTGCACACAGTCTAAAGACTACATCACACTGTCTACAGGCTACTGCACACTGTCTAAAGACTACTGCACACAGTCTAAAGACTACATCACACTGTCTAAAGACTACCACACACAGTCTGAAGACTATATCACACTGTCTAAAGACTACTGCAGCCGTCTAAAGTCTACTACACACTGTCTAAAGACTACTGCACACAGTCTGAAGACTACATCACACTGTCTAAAGACTACTGCACACTGTCTACAGGCTACCACACACCATCTAAAGACTACGACACACTGTCTAAAGACTACCGCACACAGTCTGAAGATTACATCACACTGTCTAAAGACTACTGCAGTCGCCTAGTCTACTACACACTGTCTAAAGACTACCGCACACAGTCTGAAGATTACATCACACTGTCTAAAGACTATTGCAGCTGTCTAAAGTCTTCTACACACTGTCTACAGACTACTGCACACAGTCTGAAGACTACATCACACTGTCAAAAGACTACTTCAGCTGTCTAAAGACTAGTGCAGTCATCTAAAGACTACAGCACACAGTGCAAAGAAAACAGTTACGATGCCACTAGGGTAGTAATGTTAGCTGAGGTAACAAACTGTTATCATGTAGACTTTAGATTGACACTTTCAATGCAAATTTCAAGCCATGCTTTCTACGGATTTATGCTCTAGATATCCATATATCAAATATAATTACACCAAATTTGCCTGAAATGCCCATCCCGAGATATGAGGTTCTGACATTCCAGAGCTTAATTAACACTCCTGTGTTTGCTGCAGTACCAGGCGGACTCTGAGAAAGTGGCCAACCTTCTGCAGATCCCTCAGTACTTTAATTTGGACATCTACAGTACAGGACGGATGGAGAAGGTACAAAAAACTCCATGAGGGTCAATAACTTGTTTAAATCCTTAGGGTTATTGTCATTTGGCTGTTTGATGATTGTTAAATATGATCAAATAATCAACTACATAATTAATTTCACGATTATTTACACTTGATTGTCATTCTGCATGGACAGGACGGGCTGAGTTCTGCACTTTTGATTTGTTTTAATGTCAAAAAATATAGAAAAATGTAAAGTATGTTTTTTTCTTTCAGACTGTACACACTACAAAAATGGTTATCTCCTCTTCTACTTACAAACTTTAATGTGTTGTGGATTGGAAGCGTAAAATCTGCACTTTCCACACAATTTCTCCACTTGTTTCAAATAGATCCAAATAGATAATGTGTGTGTGTGTGTGTGTGTGTGTGTGTGTGTGTGTATGGGGGCAGCACCTGGATGCTCTTCTGAAGCAGATGAGGCTGGTGGTGGAGAAGCACACAGAGCTGGAGGTTCTGGAGACCTGCAGTAAAACCTTCAGCATACTGTGCAGTGAGGAGCTCAGTATCATGAACAGAGTGGACATTGCCTGGAGCCAGCTGATAGATGAGCTGACCGACAGATTCAGCCATGCAGTGGAGGAGCTTCTGCAGGAGGTACCACATCATCAGCTCCCTGCAGCAAATAGGCTCATTTAATGACCTACAATAGCTGCGTTTACATGCAGCCTGATAACACGTTATCAATCCAACTAACAGTTCAATCGGAATAGTCTAGTCAGATTGAGGCCATTTAGAATGAAATGTCAGATTGAACGAGGTGGATAATCCTGTAAATAATCAGTTAAATAGAAGAATAATATCCGTGTAAACGCCTGTATCCGATTACATTCCCCGTCGGAAAGTGTAAGTCCGTTCTGCATGTGCGTCTCGTAATAGTAAGAGTTTATACTGCTCAACACGACGGAGCAGAAACTGGTCTGCAGAGGAGACGGAGTTTACTTACTTTAAAAGACGGCGGTAAACCGGACGTCCAGCTTATGTGTCTCAGAGCACGTCTTCCTCTCTGCCTTCTTTAACAAGGACACATGAAGGACGTTTTTCCTGAGTCATAATATAGAAAAGAAAAAAAACGGAGACGTCATTTGGAAAAATCTGACTGGACTCGCATGATGCTGGTTGTCATGGTAACGTCTACACTAATCGATGCATGTAATTTTGGATCAAATGACTTGTAGTATAGACGTACATTGAAACAGGTTGCTGAGTAAAGGGAGCATAAACACTTCAGTCTTAATCTTTAATCGGGAATGCATTCAATCTGATTGGCAAAAATCTTTGTATGTAAACAAAGTCAATGACTAAAATTTGATTTGTGACCATAAATCTTACCTTTGAAGCAATAAACAAAAATCATTCATTCATCATCACTGGTTTTAGATATGTAACATACATTAGTCCAATGTTATAAATAACTCAAGATGTGAGGCAAGTGAAGATTTAGGTATGAATTTGGATTCGTGTACCTTCCATTACTGTAAGACGTCATGGCTGTCATAGTGATAGTCTATGGTTTGCATGGGTTTAGACTGTCCTCTGGACTAAGCCTTTCTCTCCACCTGTTACAGGGAGATGAAGCAGATGATGATGACATTTACAGCGTCCTGTCCAGCCTCAAGAGACTCACTGCCTTTCACAAGTGCGTCCCTGCTTCTGTTCATGCCCTTCTATTGTTAGCCAGAAAAGCTATATTCTACAAGGCTTGATGTTTTGTTTCGCTGCCAGTGCCCATGATCTGACCAGCTGGGACCTGTTTGGGACCTGTTATCGCTTGTTGAGAGCAGGGATAGAGCGAAGCTCAATGCCAGAGCAGGAATGATACTTTCAGTTTTGTTCAGGTAATGGATATGTGCCCAGTTTAACAACAGAGAGGACAGATTTTCCTTTATCAGTTTAAAACGCATCCAGGCAAATCTATTTTATTTGTTTAAATATGTTTAAAGATATATTTATATTATATTTAAAGCTATGAAGTTATATATTGGCAATGATTACATATACATCCTCAAAAAACACTAATTCATTTCAAGGACGTCATTTTTTTTTTAAACTTGAGAAAATTAAATACACGTTGAGAGGACGTACCATAAATGGCAACCCTTTATTTCCTATTTCACTAATATGGAGATATTACCCGATTGAATGTGTGCTTGTTTTTGTGTTGCCTTTCATATTGTATGTGATGTGGTCAATATGTGAGTTGGTCATGTTGAGCTGAGGTGGGGGCGTTGGTGGGGGGTGGTTATTGTTTAATACACGGTATTTTGTAATTAATTTAATTAGTTTATCCTTCATTGTTATCAAGGGTTTTTTTTTTGGGGGGGGGGGGGGGTTTGGAGTAGTTTTGTTGTTATGTGTGTGTATGTGACCGTGTACATATACATATGTTTCAAAAAGGCGAAAAAGGGGAATTGGTAAATTGTATTTTTGTGATTGGAAGTATTGTTTTTTCCAATAAAAAAAAGGAGAAAAAAAACATTGTAGATCTGTGCAAATTTTCTATAGAGGACTATAGCATATACTAAACTAGGGGTGTCCAGCCTGATCTTATTGAACTTGTCTGTCTCGTATGGTCTGTCCTGTATGGTCTATCATTTGTTTTCTGACCTGTTCCTGATTGTGTCCTACAGACTTTGTTCTGTCTTTTGTCCCATGTTGTCTGTCCTGTTGTTTGTCTGCTATCTGTCCCTTGTTGTCTGTCCTGTCAGTCCCCTTGGATTTCTCTTTGCCTCTTTATTTCTCCAGTGTTTTCTGACTCGTCTTGTCTGCTCCTTGTTTTCTGTCCCATATTATCTAGTCCATGATACCTGACCTTTGTTGTCTGACCTGCATTGTCTGACCTGTGTTGACTGACCTGTGTTGACTGACCTGAGTTGCCTGACCCGTCTTGACTAATCTTTTTTGTCTGTTCCTTATTGCCTGACTGGTGTTGCCTGACTGGTGTTATCTGTCTGCTGTTGTCTGATGTTGTATTTCCCATTTTGTCTTTTGTCTGACCCATATTGATCCATGTTGCATGGCCCTTGTTGACTGACCCAAGTTGTCTGATCCATGTTGTCTTTACCACATTGTTTGATTTTTCATGCTTTCTTCCCATGTTGTGTGATCCATGTTGTCTGACCTTTGTTGAGTAACTCGAGTTTTCTGGCCTGTCGTGTCTGACTCCTGTTTTCTGTTCCTTCTTGTCTGACACATTTTTCCATTTTGTCTATTTTCTCATACCTCTGCTGTCTTACCTTTGTTGTCTGTGCCTAGTTATATCACTCGTGTTGTCTGGCCCTAGTTGTCTGAGCCATGTTCTCTGTGCCTTGTTATCAGTAATATGTTGTCTGACTTGTGTTGTTTGACTCTTCCTCTCTGTCCCTTATGGTCTTTCCCATGTTGTCTAAACCCAGTATGACTGTCTGACCCACATTATCTTACCTTAGTTGTCTCACCCAACTGGTTGTCTGTCCTGTGTTTGTCTAAACCACCTTGTCTGTCCCTTGTTATCTGTTTCTTTTTGTCTGCCCTTTGTTATTTGTCCAATGTTGTTTATCTCTTGTTGCGTGACCTAAGTTTGTCTGTCCCTAGTTATCTGTCCTGTGTTGTCTGACATGAGTTGCCTGACCCATGTTGACTGATTCAAGTTGTCTGACCTTTTACTGACTCTTGCTTTCTGTTCCTTCTTATCTGACCCATCTTGTCTTTACCATGTTGTCTGGTTTCTCATACTCTTGACATCTGATCTTTGTTGTCTGATCTGAGTTGTCTGTTTGTTGATTGAGCTAAGTTGTTGTTTGTCCTTTGCTGTCTGTTCCTTGTAGTCTCTCCCATGTTGTCTCACCCCACTGTTTGTCTGTCCTGTGCTGTCTGTACTATGTCATCTGTGTAAACCACCTTGTCTGTCCCTTGTTATTTGTCCTTTGTCTACTGCCTTGTGTTGTCTTACTTCTGTTATCTGACCATTGTATTCTATTCTGTAGATAGAAGTCCAGGCTCTGCAGTGCTCACATTATTCAATCATGTGGCAGTTGGTGAAAATCACAGAAGGCTCTCCATCTAAGGTATAAATACTTGGATGAATGAATCAGTAGTTCTCCAGAAAATACACTATATTGCCAAAATTATTTGGTCGTCTTGCTTCACACACATATGAACTTGAGTCACATCCCATTCTTAATCCATAGGGTTTAATATGATTTCGGCCCACCCTTTGCAGCTATAATAGCTTCAACTCTTCTGGGAAGGCTTTCCACGAGGGTTAGGAGTGTTTATGGGAATTTCTGACCGTTCTTCCAGAAGCGCATTTGTGAGGTCAGACACTGATGTTGGATGAGAAGGCCTGGCTCACAGTCTCCGCTCTAATTCTTCCCAAAGGTGTTCTGAGGTCAGGACTCTGTGCAGGCCAGTCATGTTCTTCCATACCAAACTGGGTCATCCATGTCTTTATGGACCTGCTTTGTGCACTGGTCTGCAGTCATGTTGGAACAGGAAGGGGCCGTCCCCAAACTGTTCCCACAAAGTTGGGAGCATGAAATTGTCCAAAATCTCTTGGTGCTGAAGCATTAAGAGTTCCTTTCACTGGAACTAAGGTGCCGAGCCCAACTCCTGAAAAACAGCCCCACACCATAATCCCCCCTCCACCAAACTTTACACTCGGCACAATGCAGTCAGACAAGTACCGTCTCCTGGCAACCACCAAACCCAGACTCTTCCATCAGATTGCCAGACGGAGAAGCATAATTGGTCACTCCAGAGAACACGTCTCCCCTGCTCTAGAGTCCAGTGGCAGCGCTTTACTCCACTGCATTCCACGCTTTGCATTGCGCTTGGTGATGTAAGGCTTGGATGCAGCTGCTCAGCCATGAAAACCCATTCCATGAAGCTCTCTACGCTGTTCTTGAGCTGATCTGAAGGCCACATGAAATTTGGAGGTATGTAGTGATTGACTCTGCAGAAAGTCGGTGACCTCTGTGCACTATGCGCCTCAGTATCCGCTGACCTCGCTCTGTCATTTTACGTGGCCGACCACTTCGTGGCTGAGTTGCTGTCATTCCCAGTCGCTTCCATTGTGGTATAATCCCACTGACGGTTGACTGTGGAATATTTATTAGTGAGGAAATTTCACGACTGGACTTGTTCCACAGGTGGCGTATGATCACGGTACCACGCTGGAATTCACTGAGCTCCTGAGAGTGACCCATTCTTTCACTAATGTCTATAGAAGCAGTTCATGTTATACTATTTGCCCATTTTGAATATGTTGCCAGCAACACATTTAAAAATAAATGGGACAGGGGCAACAAAAAACAGGTAAAGTTATGTAATGCTTGTAATGCTAATGTAAAAAACCTAGTGAAACATTTCACAACTATTTAAGTTAGTCAGCAACAGGTCAGTAGTATAATTAGGTATAAAGAGCATCTCAGAGAGGCGGAGTCTTTCAGAAGTAAAGATGAGGAGGGGTTCACCACTCTGTGAAAGACTGCACGATCTAATAGTGCAACAATTCATGGATAATGTTTCTCAATGTAAAATAGCAAAGAACTTCTACAGAACATAATATCATTAAAAGATCCAGAGAATGCCATAATTTATATCTCTATATTGGATGGCCATGATTTTTGGGCCCTTCCATAAAAATAGACATGCTTCTGTAGTGGAAATCACAGCATGGGCTCAGAAACACCTCTGAAAACCACTGTGTAAAGATCCAGCCTGTGCCACTGACCGCCAGCAGAGGGCCACAGCGGCAAGGTGCCCTACCTGCACTGCCAGCCGCCAGCAGAGGGCAATGGCAGTGAAGTGCCATAACTTCAGGGGACTCCAATTCCCAGAAGCCCTCTGGCTGATTAGGCCCAACCTGACACACATGTGGACTCCTCTACTTAAGGCTGTGGCAAACAGGAGCCTTTTGTCATACCTTTGTAGAGGGGTGACCGGTAGGGTAAGCAGCCCAGATGGGTATTTGAACAAAAAGAAAAGAAAAGAGGTGCAAGATGGCTGGAGCCACAAACTGTCTCCAAGCCATAAAAATAGTGTTTGTTCTCAGAAACAAGTGAAGAATAAAGTCTGCTATCCTGTCATAATTTACAGTGGAAGTGTCTTTTGTTTTCTCTTTTTTTATTTCATGTTTCTAGTTTAGCCTTTGTTTGAGCTGCTTTCAGCCTTTCTTTTGTTTCCTGCATTTTTATCTCCTGTCCCTTGCAGTTTTACCAGTTGTCACCTGTACTTCTCAGTGGTGCAGCTTGGCTCTAGGTCACCTCATCCCCAACATGATGATTCACATCCAGTTACCTCAGTAAATTTAACACCCTTTCTCGCGGCTCTTCATCTTTGTGTTTGGCGTCTGCCTCCCTGCTCTCCTGTAACCGCCTGTGAACACAGTTTGTTGTTGCATCCATAACTGCAAGTTAAAACTCTACCATGCAAAGAATAATCCACACACAAACAGGATGCAGAAACGCTGCCAATTTCTCTGGGTCCGAGCTCATTTAAAATGGACTGAGGTAAAATGGAAAACGATGGACATCCTCCAGGCTAAAGAGGAGAGGGCCCATCCAGCTTATCAGTCCACAGTTCAAAAGCTAGCATCTGTCTGGGGGGGTTAGCACATATGGCATGGGTGCCCTGCACATCTGTGAGGACTCCCTTAATGTTAAGTGATATGTACAGGTTTTGGAGGAACATATGCTCCCATCCTGGTGGTGTCATTTTCAGGAAAGGCCACGATGTGCAATATAACAACAGAATGGCTCCTTAGTGAAAGAAGAATAAAACTTCTCAGCTTCAGCATTAAAAATGTTGTCTCTGTGCTATTTTGAATTAAATATAAGGTTTAAATGATTTGATTTGCATTCTGTTTTATTTACAATTTCGTGCAGCGTCCTAACTTTTTTTTTTTTTTTTGGGAAAGAGTTGTAGTTAGTGTAGCTCCTACACTCATACTTCATACTTCAGCACTAGAAGTGCTTGTTAATGAACTGACTGCTTGAATGAAAGTGCTGGAATCCCCAAAACACCATATATAAGGTATTGATAATTGATGATTAGGAGCCACTGATCTGAGAAGATTTTTACCATGCTTATGCCTTCATCGTTTGAAAGGGATTTTTTCCGGAACAGCAATGTGTAGATGCAGATCTGTGTTTAGAGGCGTCACTGAACACATCTTTGTCTCTTACTGTTCTTAGGATGATCTGATTGCACTGAGAAGAGTGGTCAAATCATTCCTGGCTGTGTGTCAACAGTGTTTATCCAACGTCAACACACCGGTCAAAGAGCAGGTGAGCTGCAGACATGCAGCTGGTCTACTCTGACCTCTAACCCTGACCTTTCTGATCTGGGTGTCTCTGCCTCCTGCAGGCCTTCATGCTGCTGTGTGACCTGCTGATGATCTTCAGCCACCAGCTGATGGCGGGTGGAAGAGAGGGCCTGCAGCCGCTAGTGTTCCACCCGGATTCTGTCCTGCAAAACGAACTGCTCAACTTTGTCCTGGACCATGTGTTCATCGAGCAGGATGAAGAGAACCAGAGTGTAGGTCAGTGTCTTGGGGAAAGAAGGGAGCTGGTCTCATCAAAGGGAGATCGCGAGATCGATCCCCAGTGATGCCACAGCCATCCGTGCCCACCAGGCCACCATCACTTAGCACAGTGCTAACTGGATTAGGAGTTGGTGCTCTCCTCCAAGTGTGTTGAGCTTCAGTGACATTGCATTAGTGATGGTTTGAGAAGATTTGGTGGAGCATCACGTTTCAGAGGAAGTTTGTGTATATATATATTGTGTGTGTGTGTGTGTGTGTGTGTGTGTGTGTGTGTGTGTGTGTGTGTGTGTATGTATATGTATGTGTATATAATTAGTGAACCTTTTTTTTTTTCACACTATTTACATCATATTGAAACTTTGTTAGCTAGCATGACTGAAAACCTCTGTGTCTGGGTCTGTGCTGGATCTGGGGATATTACGCAATCAACGTGAACTACATGACCAGACCTTCTGACAAATGGTCAAATAAACGATGCTGCGTTTTTTGCAGACGGAGATGAGGAAGACGAAGCCAATAAGATCGAAGCCCTACACAAGAGGAGGAACCTGCTGGCTGCCTTCAGCAAACTCATCATCTACGACATAGTGGACATGTCGGCAGCTGCAGACATCTTCAAACACTACATGAAGGTGACCGTCTCGTTTAATGTACGGAATTAAAGCGATATTGCAGCCAAAGCTTCTCATGCATTCAATATTATAAAAATAGAAATAAAATAATTCTTATTAAAAGAGGAGCATGTTTTAAGAAGCGAAACTGTGGCCAAGTGAAATGCTTAAGACAGAATTTTTAAAACTGTTTAACTGAAACGTAAAAAATTCGGTGTCAAACTCAGTGTACATCTACAATTATACCATTTTTATTTTTTTTTCTACGTTCTCCTTAAGCGATTCCCTGTAGAAATGTGTTTAGCTCACTCCCTCTTTAACTTTTTAAACTAAAAGAAGCTTTATTACTGAGTAAGAAAAATAATGAGTGTGCGCTGCCGCGAGTTGCTCTGCAAAGCCAGAAATAATCATTGAAAAGTCAGAGGCGTTGAGTTTTTCACACCATGTCAGACTCAAAAAGTCCAACTTGATGTTTCAGCCTAACAATGATGATTCACTTACATCCTCAGAGACGCTCCTTCACCAAGTTTAGACCAAGTTCTCTCTGAATTCTAGTTTATCTTTAAGGTAACTGGAAAACTCGAGGCCTGAGATATTTTTATGCAAGAGATCAGTGGAGATTAAGTTCCTCAAACACATGGAAAGTAATTGTCTTGTCACATTATGGCCAAAAATCTGATTATGTACTGTAAAGGCACTCAATGCTGCTGTTGTTGTAAATGATTCTTCAGTACTATAACGACTATGGGGACATCATTAAGGAAACATTAAGCAAGACCAGACAAATGGACAAGATCCTGTGCGCCAAAACGCTAATCCTGAGCCTACAGCAGGTAAATGTCTTCAGCAATGAACTGTTCTTCAGTAAAGCAGTGATGGATCAGGAGTTCATGTCATTTTCCTCTTTACTCCAAATATCGTCCCTCAGCCGAAGCCTGTTTGGTTTCTGAAATTTGTTTCTTTAGTTTTTAGCTGTGGAGCTTCGAGACTAATGTAACCAACAAGTACTGGAAGCTCAAATTCAGACCCCAAACATGTCTCGGCTAATCAGTTACCATCACTTTTGTAGTTGGAGCAGTATTGATTTAACGGTGATCTCATTTATGACCCTTCACATCTTCAAACGTTAAAGGTAATTCTGCTCAGACCAGTTCAGGAAAGCTGTTAGTCACTTTATGAAAGACTTTAATAAATAGTCATTCTCTGTGCTGTGCTTCAGCTCTTTAATGAGCTGATCCAGGATCAAGGCCCAAATCTGGACCGCACCTCGGCCCATGTGAGCGGGTTAAAGGAACTGGCTCGGCGCTTCGCTCTGACCTTCGGCCTGGACCAGATCAAAACCAGGGAGGCTGTGGCCACTCTGCACAAGTAAGTCTGGACGCAAAGGGGCATTTTTGGTAGATCTCATGAATCCAGCTTAGGCTCCACAGGGAAGAGCACAACAGGTAGATTCAGTCTTCTTAAGCCACTTTCCCACTGCATTTTACTGACTTGACTCGACTCGCCTTTTGTTTTTCCACTATGCAAATCTGGTACCTGGTACTATTTTTGGTACCACCTTAGGCTCGCCTCCAAGCAAGCTGAGCCGATACCAAAAGGTGAAGTAAAAACACTACCAGGTTGGTGGAGCTTCTTGCAGTGCTTTTTTTTGAGCAGTCAGAATCGCCTTTTCATCTGAAGTCTGACGTAGTTTTTCTCAAACCCTCCTGTTTTTGTCAGCAGTCTTGTCTTGCTGCCTCTTCTGAACAACAGTTGTCTCATTCACATCACATCAGCATTGCTGTGATGACCAACTATATCGAGGGGGCACTATATCTGCAGTGGAAAACGAAGTAGCTGGTACCAAAAGCGAGTCGAGTTGAGTCAAGTCGAGTCGAGCCAGTACCAGTGAGCAAAGGAAAAGCGGCTGTAGAGGACAAAGCCGAGTTCTAGCATTGAAATGAGCGTCCAATCCTAAAGATTCCTTTCAAATTCCAGTCCGTTTACTGACATGTGGCCACAGGGCCACATTTGTCCACTCTTGCTTCATTCTACCTAATTAGCATCTCATTAGTCTAATTAGTGTTCTACATAGCGAGGTGGCTAACATTAGCTCCACAGACTTAGCTGTGAATAACTGCTACAGATGTGATGAAAGAAAGCAGGACTTCAATTTTTTCCTTTGGTTCTTCCATGAAGTTCAGAGCTGCATCGGTACCTCTGTGGAGCTCTGCTGACAGTAGCTGCCTGCACACAGACTACTAAGAGTGCTGCTTTGGGCTTCAGTGGTCAGCTTGGTCATCTAAATATAGTATAAATATGGTTAATATGTTTTTTTTACACTGTTTTACACTGTTTACACAGGAGTTTTCATTTGCTTTCTTGAGCTCTTGTGATATTTGTCATCATCAAGGCAAAATGCATGTTGTTTTCTCTAGATCTTTATTTATTTATATCATTGTCATGATACAATGGACAGTGTTTTGTCAAGATAACATTTGCTGTGTCATAATAATGATATAAATAACTCGATCTTGAGAGATCAATAGAAAATAAGTTTTCACCAAGTAAAAACATGAGAATCTCTGGCCTTTTAGGGCAAAGTTAGTGTTTTTTCAACAAATAAACAGTTTGGCTTGATTTTGTGATCTGAAATGCAGAAACTGGTGGTGGAGTGAATTTGCAAGTGGACGTTGAAGAACAGGAGGCACATTTGTGAGAGCCCTGCTGCAAAAAGACCATTAGAACCATTAGGAGTAAAACATGATGGTTTTGCTTTCTAATGGGAATTGGCTTAATGTTTACCATTAGTTTCTGTAGGACACCTAAAGATTCCATTAGGAAACAATCATCTGGAATCAGAACACCTGTTAAACCATTAGAGTCCTTTACAGTGTGATATCAGTCCATCAGGAAAACACAATACCATTAGTGACTGTTGGACACCACCAGGAAGGAGCAGAACCTTTTAATGGGTTCTATGGTTGTTCTCAGTCTTGAATGTCCTGCTGGAGTGTGTGAATTTCAGTTGTGCTGTTACGCTGTCGGACTCTCAGCTGTAACAGAACCTGTGTTTCTGTTCTCAGGGACGGGATCGAGTTCGCATTCAGGTTTCCGAACCCGAAAAGGCCCGACTGCCCGCCTCCGAACCTGGCCTTTCTGGAGGTCCTGTGTGAATTCTCCTCTAAACTGCTGCGCCAAGACAAGAAAACAGTGTATGTTCTTTAGCGGTTCTCTGTGCTAGGGTTCCCCTCTGGACTCTGAGCTTTGGGTCACAGCCTGTGCTAATGGCTAATGCTAACAACCATGTTGAGTTGGTAATTTTTCCCAAATTCTCCCAGAATTTAGTGTGTGAGGTGTAAAATAGTGGAAAATCTGGAATAATCCGTTTTCTTTGGGGACTATTTTGCCGCACAGCGCCCTGCATGTATCCCTCCACCATGAATGGAGTTGAAGTTCTCTAAACTATCATAAAACAGCGTCTCAGTCATCAGGCAGTGAATTCAGAACCATTTACTGTAGGAGCTTTCTGTGAAGAGCTTTTGGTTTGGTTCCTATCACCACTACTGTGAACGGCTCTGACTCGGTAAGTTTATCTAGAGCAGAGAACCGCTTTGAACCACTCTGTTTACATCTCCTCTGCTAAATTATGCAGATAATTAGTATAACTGGTGGAATTCCCTTTTAAGTAATCTTGGTTATGTGGTCTCTGAGACTGTTTGACACACTGGTTTCTATAAACATTTGGACCCATTTTAAACTGCTGCTGTGTTTAGCTGTTCTAATGTACTTCAGTCCATGTTTATAATTAACAGCTTGTGAGAAACACATCGTGGATGATCGACTGTGTTGACGGAGCTCCATTATATCAGTTTAGTTGGATCTGTTGTTCCTGCCATATCTCACTCTGTTTCAGTACCTGCCTGTACATCAAACCCAGACCTCTCTGCTGTGATTCTGACACAGTCTGTCCATCTGTCTGTCCCTTAGCCACTCGTACCTGGAGAAGTTCCTGACGGAGCAGATGTGTGAGCGGCGGGATGATGTGTGGTTGCCCCTAATTTCCTACAGAAACTCGCTGCTGACGGGTGGAGATGATGACCATGGCTCCATCACCAGCAGCAGCAGCAGCAAGACAGGATCCATCCGCAGCAGGAAGAGCTGTGCTGCCCACCGGAAACACACTGAGGGTGAGGAAGATGAGCTCTGTCTGTCTCGCCTGAACGATTTGGGGAAAATGTATAACTAAAATGCAGTTATTTCACACAAACTGAAGTCCAGGCCTGATGGTCCTCATAATCCACTTTTTCTAGCTTGAGGCTCAAACTCTGGATGTAGTGCCCTAGGCTGCCTGTCAGTCATGGTTGTGATGTCACAGCACATGTCTTTTTTCATTGCTTTTGATCATCTAACTTATTTAATGCAATTCACTCCGTGTTATTAGATTAAATTTCCCTTCTTAAAAACTTCGGCATTGTTAATGTAGCTGATAATTAAAACTGCAACTCATCAGTTTTTGAAAATTTGACTTTTTAATTGTGATTTTGATATTTCTAAAAAATCACCTTTCCACCCTGAGTCTGTCCCAACGTTCCAGACAAAGCCCAGAAAATTCCGTTTTCTATGATATGGATAGGGTCCAGATTAGTCCAGGTGGATTTATTTTTTTAAAAAAAGAAAGATAGAAACTGAGATGATTGACTGGCTGGCTGTGGATTCATGATGCAGACGATGCAGACTGTGTAAAAGTCTGAGCTTGGTCTCGTGGGGAGTTTTGCAAGCTGCTCTGCTGAAACTGAAAATGCCAAGAGATTTTCATGTATAAGCAGAATTCCATAAATCTCAGACGGACACTGCCCAGAAAAAAGGGCAGAACCTGAAAACACAAAGAAGTAAACTCTTCACATAACTTCTATTTTAGATCAAAGAGTTTTGAGCAGGTTTTTGTGTTTATAATTTTTTGTTATCAAGGTTAAAAAAAAAATCAGTAAAAACTGCAAAAAAATGAAGCAAATTTTTGTGCTAGTGATTTACGGATACAGTGTGTAGAAATATGTATTGAGTGATGTATCTCAGTAGGCTGTGCTGAATCTGATCTATCTAACACAAGGACAAAAAAATCCAATGAAAGTGTAAACAGAAAAGGCGGCAGTGTCAGAACGTTGGTCTGCGGGTTAAAGTTGCCGATGTGTGAATAATGTTTCTGAACCTGTCGTTTTGCCTTGTGTTGTGTAGAGGAGAGTGCAAAGGGTCCATGGGCAATGAAGGCTGATCCCCCACCCACTGCTCAGCTAACGTCCACAGAGCTGGAACAAAACCCCTCACATGCCACTGACCATGCCCAAAGACACAGTCCTGACCCCGCCCCCGAGCAGCAGGCTGAACATGACCCAGAGCCCAACTATGGCCACAGGTAAGAGAACCCGCATAAGCGTCCTCTCAGTAACTGTGCTCAGTCATACTGAGAGCTCATCTGCCAGTCAGAAGCCGCCCACATACAGTCCTAATGGGTCTGCACCACGTCCAGTAGTGTTATGGCCAGGGTTAAAGGGGAATACCACAAATTTTTCCAAAATTCCCCCAGAATTCAGTGTGTGAGGTGTAATAAGAGAGGTTCAGAGCAGTTTGGTATGAAATGGCTCAGGTGTCTTTACAGTGGTGGTGATGGGAACCAGGCGTCGCCATGACTACAACACAGATGTAGACATTTTATTTACCATCTAGAACCACCAGAGAACCTACACGAGTCTTCTGAGTTTATAGGGAATGTTGATGGTGGAAAATCTGGAATAATCAGTTTTCTTTGGGGACTATTTTGCCACACAGCGCCCTGCATGTCTCCCTCCACCATGAATGGAGTTGAAGTTCTCTAAACTACCATAAAACAGCGTCTCAGTCATCAGGCAGTGAATTCAGAACAATTTCATGTAGGATCTTTCTGTGAGGAGCTTTTAGAGGGAGACGTCTGGTTCCTATCACCACCACTGTGAAAGGTTCTGGCTCAATAAATTTCTCTAGAACAGAGCGTTTCCCACCGAACCTCTCTGTTTACAACTCAACCAGTTTATTATGTAGAGATTTTGGTGGAATTTCCCTTTAAAGTAAGGCTTAGGTTGTGGCTCAGCGTGAGGAGATGGCGAATGAGATCATTAATCAATATTTATGTGATTTAACTCTTTCCTCTCTCTGTCAGTGCCGAGATGTTGTGGCCGCAGAAACTGGAGGATGTAAACAGGAAGGAGAGAACTGCAGTGAGCTACATGAAGGCTCGGAGTGGGGGGGTCCGGGAGACTGTGTAAGCACCACAAAAGTACCGCTTTAATCAGTTTTATTAGCATTTTGAGTGAAGTTATTATTTGAATAGAATTTGGGATGAAGTGAAATGCACTATATGACCAAAAGTATGTGGACGCTCCTCCTAATAACAGTTCAGGTGTTTTAGCCACACCCATTGCTAACAGGTGTATAAAATCAAGCACAAAGTCCTGCAGTCTCCATAGACAAACACTGGCAGTAGAATGAGTCGCACTGAAGAGCTCAGAGACTTTAAACTCAATGCTGGAGCCTGTAGTTTGTAAAAACGGCCTATCCTCTATTGTATCCCCCACTATTGAGTTCCAAACTCTCTCTGGAATCATCAGCAGAATAACTGAGCATCAGGAGCTTCCTGAATTGGGTTTCCATGGCTGAGCAGCTGCACACAAGCCTATGATCACTATGCGCAATGCCAAGCATCAGCTGGAGGGGTGTAAAGTTCCGTCACTGGACTCTGGAGCAGTGGAACCATGTTCTCTGAAGTGATGAATCAGCTTCTCTATCTGTCAGTCTGATGATGAATCTGGGTTTGGTGGATGCCAACTCCATATTAATGCCCTTGGTTTTGGAATAGGATGTCCAATAAACTCATGTAGGTGTGATGGTCAGGTGTCCACATACTTTTGGCTATATAGTCCCCACTGAAACAGAGAAATGCTGATATGAGTGATTTGCTGGTTGATGAACAGTGTTGGGATGTTTCCGGGGTGATGAAGGTAGTTTTGTCCTGTCTGTCCAGTCGAGGGCTGATGGAGGACGATGCCGAACCCATTTTTGAGGATGTAATGATGTCATCTCGAGGTCAGCTGGAGGACATGAACGAGGAATTTGAGGACACTATGGTCATTGATCTGGTCAGTCCAGCTTTGCGTTTCCGTGTTGTACAGTACACTCACATGAGAGAAATGACTTCAGAACTTCAGTCCACCTTAAATACCGCAGCTGAGTATATGCCAAACTAATCACTTTAACAATGTGGTGAATCTGCTCCTCTGCAGCCTCCGTCCTGTAACCGGCGAGAGAGAGCAGAACTGAGGCCGAACTTCTTTGACTCGGCTGCCATGATGGAGGACGAATCGGTGAGAGAAACAGCAGTTTAGCTCCGCCCATTCAGCCTACAGCCGTTTAGCCCCGCCCGTTTTTGCTTGTGTCTTTGTTTTGAGCCGTAGTGAAGCATCATTAAGTGTTCCCTGTTTCAGCTCTACAGGAAGAACCGAGGAGGAACTTTAACTGGTTCTGCGTTTTTGTTGTTGTTGTTGTTGTTGTTGTTGTTGTTCTTCAGGGGTTTTCGATGCCGATGTTCTGAGGCGATTAAAGGACGCTGTGATCTCCAGCGTCCACAGAAGAGCATCGCTGAGACAGAGCTCGTCCTCACAGGAGCGTCCAGCTTCTCCTGCTGCTCTGGACGCAGAGTTTAACCCTCCTGTTATGTTCAAGTGTGAGAAACATCAACAATCGAATCTCAGATCCAATCTATGTTTAACCGTCAGAGTAGCTCATAAACATCTTTAGCTCAATACCAGTTTAATCAAAATTAAATAAAAATAATAATAAAACATGCAAAAATTAGACATTCAACAAATTATTACTTTTTTCAATATTTTTGACATTTTCTGTCTTTATGCTGACTAATACGAACAAAGCATCTCATCTCTTCTGTTAAAGGTCAAACTGTCCCTCAGTCTCTTATTCTCCAGGGTATGTTTTGGTTTGTCCCTCTGAATGTTTGTGACCAAATCATAAGGCTAATTATTCAGTAACTGCATGAAATAAATGTAATTTATTTAATTTAATTATTTTTTGTTAAAGTCCCTCAAATGAACGGAACATGTGTTTTCTGATCTCCACATATTTCCAATTTCAAAGTTTACAATTTCCTGCTGAAAGCCAAAAATCTCAGACGCTCTTTGTGTTGTTTTATAAAAGTAATGTTTCCAGAGCAGATCACTGAAGAGACGCCGTCTGTTTATAGTTTATAGCCCAGATTTGGGGAAAAACGGCTCGACTTTCAGTAGAAAAACAAACTGAGTTCAGCTATTTTTTTTTTATAATAAGGGTTTAAAATGACATCACCGTCTATTAGACTGGAGAGAAGAGCTACAGCCTCACACGACGCCCAGCTTCTGAATGTAGCTTATGAAATATGAAAGTTATGAAGAATATGACAAAGTGGGGAGCTTAAGAGGTTGGTCAAATCACACTATTTGAGCTGTATGTCCAGTAGGTTTCACACTCCAAAAATTATTAACAATATTCCTCCTCGATTTTTAAACTTGAAATGGGTCAGTTTGACCTGCAAGATGTAACAGGAGGGTTGAAGCAGTGCGTTAAAGGTCCAGTGAGCACTGCACCACAGACAGGGGTAAAATCACACGGCAGGTTTGGACATTTTGATGTTGTTGTGATGTCAACAATCCGGACCAGCGTCATTACTTTCACGTTGAAATGAACAGCTTGGAGCACACAGTGCATGTTTAACGATGCTGAAGAAGCTGTAAGTCAGATCTGCTATCAGAGCTGTAAACATGAGAATCAGTCCTGGTGTTAAATTCCAGTTTTTAATGCAGTGGAAAAAAGAACTAAGATTAGTAATGATAAAAATGTTTACTGAGCTTTTCATTCATTACATTCACCTCGAAGCTCTTCACAAGTATAAATATCTGATTGACATTAAATCTAAAATAAGAGACGGAGAACGTTTCTCTCAGCGGGATTTAAGCGCAACACCATCCAGTGCCACCGTGTGGCCAGATTAGGCCTTTAGACTGACTCCTCACTCCTAACCCTGATGATGATGATGACCTGCTGTAATGCTCTGGGGAGTTCTGAGTAATCCTCTGATCAAATCTGTCAAAGGGGACCTCCATCAATGCCCCAAAATTCACTGCATAATTAAACAGTTAAGCCAGCCAATCAGAACTGCTCACAGTGGTGGTGATAGGAACCAGACGTCCCCCTCTAAAAGCTCCTACATGAAATGGTTCTGAATTCACTGCCTGATGACTGAGACGCTGTTTTATGATAGTTTAGAGAACTTCAACTCCATTCATGGTGGAGGGATACATGCAGGGCGCTGTGCGGCAAAATAGTCCCCAAAGAAAACGGATTGTTCCAGATTTTCCATCATCAACATTCCGTATAAAACTATATGACCCCTGGTTCCTGTCTCCACTATATATATATATATATATATATATATATATATATATATATATATATATATATATATATATATATATATATATATATATATATATATATATATATATATATATATATATTTATTTATTTTAGGCCTTTCATCATAAAATGTACAAACAATGTAAAGAGTAACAGATACTTTCAAATTATGTCAAAAACTGATGGACAGTTTGGATGGAGATACAAGGTTTTCTTCCGACAGCATATAAAAAATTCTGTCAGCAGGACAAGTCATATTGGAATTTTAATGATTATAATTAAAGCACTTTTCTAACCTGTGAACTCTGCTTAGTAAACTGTAAATTGTACATTTAAAATATCTGAAGTTTTCTTTTGTACAAATTAGATCTGATCTTCCCTTTTGATTTACTTTTTTAACTTATGGAAACAGTAATTAATAAATAAATCCGAAATCTGGTGTTTGGGAGTGTTTATTGTCTCTGTACACTAATGCAGGGGAGCCCGGGTTCTCTCCGGGTGTAAGGCACAGGGGAACGTTCGCTTGATTTATCTGAACAGTCCCAGAACTCGATAGAATCCCATGTGAGGAGTTTACAGAGGAATGTTTGCGTGTTTCTTCCAGGGGTTGGTCTGTTTTTTGCTAGCCAGAACGTCCAGGTCTCTGCAGATTCTCAAGCGGGTGGTGGACGGCTGGATGATGTCATCGACAAAGCCTGAAATATACAAAAACATATGGAAGTTAATGCTGCTGCAGTGCCCTCTGAACACAATGGGGTGCTGGAAAACTCACAACAGATTTAACAGAGAAAAGCGCAATGAGAAAGAAATGGAAAAATTATTAGAGTTTTCTGTTCCACTTTAAACGGTGCAGTAGTCGCACTGGCCCTCATTCATTAGAGCCTATCAGCACCGCATTTACATGAAACTCTATTCATGCAGATATTTCCAATAAACCAGCGGCTTGCGAGCTGATAGCTGTGCTCATAGGGTGGTGTGGTGACTGCACTGCTCCCCCTACTGACCAGACTTTATATATAGTGTTAAAATTAAACCCACTGGAAACAATAAACAGTTAAATAAACTAAATATCAGTGATTTTGAAGGTAGAATGATGTGTGATTATTTTCCTAAAATAAAATATTTTTAACACTGTATTACTGCAGTGAATGACACCAGCTGTGTTTTGTGGTGTTTATTCTGTGGGCAGAGTCAGTAATATAAAACAAATGTACAGTATAATGTCTTTAAATGGAACATGAATAGTTTATAGTATTTGTTTATAGCACAAAGATGAAACTGATCAATAGCAAAACTGTGGCTGAAAGTCATGTCAGCCGTGTAGCTGCATTACCGATAGATGTTATCTGTCTGCGCTGAAAGCTCACCAGTGCTTGCAACTGCTGCTCCATTTAAGGTGGAACAGAACATCCAGTCAAGAAGCTGACCAATGTTAAGCCAACATCCCTGTGTAATACTCAGAGGTGGACAAAGTACACAAATCATGCACTTGAGTTAAAGTAGAGATACCCAAGATAAAATATCACTCCAGTAAAAGTAGAAGTCCTTACTCTAGACCTCCACTTGAGTAAAAGTACAATAGTATTTACATTCAAATGTACTTAAGTATCAAAAGTAAAAGTACTAAAAGAGGAATTCTGGCTCTGATGTCCTGTTATCATTTTTATAACAAGACTGGCTTCATGAACTCATTTCAGGTGAAAGTCCTCCAGCGTCTCTCTTGGTAAACCAGTCTTTTAATAGAACGTCATTAATTAGTGACGCTGACGTCTATTAAAATGATCATAAGCACAAAACACTGAAGGTAAACAGTTTCCATCAGGGAGAACCGAGTGGCTCTGAAATCACTTTTACACACAAGCAAAGTTTCAGTTTCAGATTTATTTACAACTTAGTTCCAAGTTTAAGTTTAATAAAAACTGGCTTTAAACTCAGGATCACAGATGAGCTCCTTTACTATGTTGATCTGTAGGCGTCTGTTCATAAACATAAACCAGCCCAGACTAATTTACTATAAAATGAAATGGTGTTTGTAGAAATTCAGAAAAAAGCCGCGTCAGTCTCGACTGCATATGTGGACATATTTCTATATTATGCTCTATTTACACAAAGTTAGGTTAGTTCATCATTTATGTTGAACAGACTCTCCCAAAGTTTTACGCTGCTGCGCTGACGATGAACTGTGTGCTGCACTGGGTCGGTATGACCAACAGGTCAAAACCAGCTCTAAACAAAGTGACCGCTGTGCCCTGATTGGTGCTCTGGCTTTGCGCTTCTTTCGTTTTGACATGTTACGTTTTTATACACACAGAAACCAAAAGGAACGACAGATTTCTCAAAACGTAGTGGAGTGAACATAAAAGGTTGCCCAAAATGGAAATACTTAAGTACAGATACATGAAAAAACAGCTCAAGTACAGTAACTAATTACATTTACTTAGTTACTGTCCACCATTGGTAATACTGCACTGGGTCTTAAAGGTAAGGAAGCAGCCAAAATCTAATTGTCCATCCTTGGTTTCAGTCTCTGAACCAGCATCCTTTCACGGCTGCTTCTCTCCTGTACTGAGCCTCACATGCAGCTGATCTGGGAGGTTATTAATGGTTCTGAAAGCCTGTATGTACTCTCTGCTTCAGTAACAGTACAGTACAGTTCCGTGTCCCTCATTCAGCACTACATACTCCTCCTGAAGTGCGTATTCAATAGGAATAGAATACGTCCACGTAAACACCTCAGTCGGAATAGTCTAGTCCGATTGAGGCCATTCAGAATAGTATCGGAGTTTCTATCTGAATGAACAAGTTGAGTAATCCTGTAAATAATCCGATTAATAGAAAAATAATATCCGTGTAAACGCCTGTATCTGATTACATTCCCTATCGGAAAGTTTAAGTCCGTTCTGCATGTGCTTCGCGTCATAGTGAGAGTTTACACCATTTGACACGGCAGAGCAGAAACTGGTCTGCAGAGGAGACGAAGTTCATGCTCTGATCTTTAAAAGACGGCGGTGGGATGGACGTCCAGCTTGTGTGTCTCAGAATACGACGTCTTCCTCTTGGCCTTCTTTAATAAGGACATGTGAAGGACGTTTTCCTGAGTCTGACGTCATTTCAAAGCAGTTAAAAACACAAGCACTGCTCACTGCTGCTCATCTCACTCTGACTGGACTCACTTTGGATGTGATTACTTGTAGTGAGCATGTAAACCGAGATTTTCATCAGATTGTTGAGTAGAGTGAGCATAAACACCACAGTATAAATCTGTAATCCGAATGTTTTCAATCGGACTGGCAAAACATTTTGCATGTAAACACAAACTTATGGACAGCAGGACTGTGTGGTACCTCTGACAGCAGCGGGGAACGGGTTAGCAAACTTCTCCACATACTCTGCCTCTGCCTCCGCCTGGTTGTCCTTCCCCCGGAAAATGATCTGCACCGCGCCCTGGAGGATGGAGCATCAGAGAGCACAAACAAGCCAGTTAGAGATGATCTAACAACTGAAATGGGCTTCCTGTTCGCCTTAAGTAGCGCAGCGGCAACAAACACCGAGTAACATACGGAAACGCAGTGAAACGTCTTGGTGCTTCCACCAACAGTGGAGACACAAGGCTGAGTGTGGCGTCTTATTTGGATGATCTGTTCCACCTTAAATGGTACAAGCAGTTACATTCTGGTGAGTAAGGCAATGGAATGTAACTGCAGCGCCATTTAAGGTGGAACGGAAAACTCAAAATACGATGCTGGCAAACAAGAAGCCGACTTCACAAAAATCTTTGAGGCGAGTGTGCGATGATTTATGACTTTTCACTGAACTATCGCTTTAATGCTGCAGATGCTGGTGTTTTACCTTTGCCCCCATCACTGCCACCTCTGCTGTGGGCCAGGCGTAGTTCACATCTCCTCTCAGATGTTTGGAGCTCATCACATCATACGCTCCTCCGTATGCCTGCAGGCATACACAGTTATTATGTACAATGTCTGTCGTTTAAAACAGTGTTGAATAGTATTCAGATCCAGTTCCAGTTCAGGGTGAAGTGTTGGGGCTACATGACCCTCCAAACTGAGGATTTCCAGAGACTCCAGAGAGATAAGAGAAAAAACAGAACAGCTGGCGAGACGGAGCACAAGAGACCAAAGAAACCCATAAATGTGGTAATTTTCTATGTTAAAAAATATAATAACCATCATATTATCTTAGTTTAATGTGGATTCAATGAATTTTGCTTGTTTTTCTTCATAACAAGTACAAAAAAAATACCTAGTAGTTTGCTGATGTCTTGTTAGCTATCTAGCAAACCTTCCTGTTCCACCTTAAATAGCCCAGCAGTCCTGATGCCTGAAGAGCCAGACTGTAACTGCTGGTCCATTTAAGGTGGAATGGGAAAATTCAAACAGGAAGCTGGAGAATCTCTGACTTCAGCTTCATATCACTGAAGTATTAGGGGTGGGTGATAAATAATTGCCCCCCTCTTTGAAGGCGCATGATCCCTAAATGTAACTAAAGCCCAGCAGTGAGGAGCTGAACTTTCCCCTCCTCTGCTGTCACTGCAGACGGGCAGGGTCGCCCACAGAGCAGCGCTAGTAGCTGTTAATGAAGTGATGCTCTTTTTATTTGAGGGTTTCATTTCAGAGGAAGATCTCAACCACTGCCCTGTAACTCAGTTCAAAGGTGCAACACTTGAAAAATGAGGGGTAGGGGTAAAAAGAAGAGCTGGACCTGGGCCTTAGATTCCTGAACTCTGGTAGCTGTGTCCATAATACTGACTGTGATTGGTGTCAATCACCACCTCGTTAGTTTAGAAACCTCCCCCTGACGGTGATTGGTCCTAATCGCCACCTCACTGGTTCTGAGCTGTAGTAAAGGCACAGAGCGCCAGCTCGTGTTTCAAGTTTTGATTATTGTGATAACAGCCCATCATAGCTGTACCTTCCTGGTGATGATGGTGATTTTGGGTATGGTTGCCTCAGCAAAGGCGTAGAGTAGTTTGGCTCCGTGTCTGATGATGCCGCCGTACTCCTGAGCCGTACCTGTACATGATCGAGATTCACAGACGTTACACACAGTGAAGATAAACACAGGCTTAAAGCTGAGAATCTACACAGTTTGTTACCTGGCAGAAAACCAGGAACATCCACAAATGTGATGATCGGGATGTTAAAGGCGTCACAGAAGCGAACAAACCGAGCTCCTTTCACCGAGGAGTTAATGTCTAAACAGCCTGCGCTCCAACCACAAAAGACATAGAAATAGAAAGACAAAGACATAGAAAAAACAAAGAAATAAATAAATGTGTATATGTATAATAATACATGTCCATACATAAACCATTTTAACAAATAACTACAATGAAAAACAGCAGTAATATTACCAAGCAGAAGGAGAACAGCAGTTTTTATATTGCACTTCTAATAAATGAAAATTGTCTCCAAAGTAAGATAAAACGCAACACAAATTTTGTTTATTCAAAAAGGAAATTTTATGTAAATAAATAAAACAGTAAAGCACTAAACACTCAATAACACACACTAAAACAAAGAAAACCAAATAATCACGATGGTTAATGGTCATATGTTCTCTGAAGTGGATGTACAGAAACCTAGACAAGGTGTAATGAGGAGCACTGCCGTTCAGTGACCTCGTCAGGCCCTGTCAGACACTAGAGGGCGCTTCTGAGCGAGTCTCAATGAACAGGTTTCTATGGAGCTTGTGTGTAGACATGTGATCGCTAAAATGTTTAATGAGTTTAATACCGATAAACACACTTTCAGCTCCATTCACTCTTCTCTCTGGCGCCCTCTAGTGTTTGGACAATGTTTTTGAAATGTTCTGCCTGCTGCTTTCTGTAGACTGAGTAGAAACTGAACCCACCATGACTGAAACACAGCAAAATGGTATGAATACAAACAAACAAAGAAACAAGCAAACAAACGCCGATACAACAACTAATAAAAACTGTAAATAAAGTAATTGTAGTATTGGCTCCACTGCTGTAAGCCGAACACATACCTGAAGCTACTTTTGGCTGATTTCCCACGATTCCCACCGTGCGGCCGTTCATCCTCGCAAACCCCACCACGATGTTCTTGGCGTAGTTTGGCATGATCTCAAAAAAATCCCTCTCGTCCACTATCTGAGGGACAGAGTCGAGCAACGATAAAACAACACCGTGTAAACCTTTTATCCCAAATATCACGTTTTAAAGAGTTTCGCTGAGTAACAGTCACTCATACACTGTGGATGATGTCCAGCATGTCGTAGGCCTTTGTGCTCTCAAAGGGCACCAGAGTGTCCAGCCCAGGAACAAGACGGTCACTACCGGGAGAAAAGAAGAGCAAACATTAACACACTAACCAGCAGAATGAACACTAATCGGTGATGAACTATCCACTTATCCGTGGTTTTCTTCCATGATGACATAACAGTTTGTCTAAAATGGGATAAACTTCCGTGTAAAGCTTTTCAGTGGGAGTAACGACGATGCCATCACACTGTTTCAAAAGCACAGGAACGTTATGTGCTGGACAATGGTGTCAGAACAGCTCTCGAGAAGATAAGATGCATGTCATTGCACAGTGTACAATGAAATTGAGCAGCAATCCAACGGCACTTCCTACATACAAAACAATTTAAACATAAGGCTAAAATATATAACGTGCAGTATTTAAGGAAAAAAAAAACAGCATCAAAAATCTTAAATATAAAGAAAAACGACTATAAAACTATATCTTCTAAAACAGTCAATAGACAATAGACAGGTGAGGTAGCAGTTGTAGTTGCACATTCCTTAGACAGCTTATAGCGCTATATAATATTGCACATCTAAGAATTATTGCACAGAAAGAATACAGAAATCTCAAAACCATGCTGGAAAACAAACAAACACAAAGGCAAGCAGACCAGAACGCCAGTGTCCGAGGAAGACGAGCACGGCTAGCAGCACCGAATTAAAAAAAAGCTAAATGTTTATCTTCACATTCCATTTTGTGATAAAACATTAAAAAATGCAGAAGAGATTCTGATGAACAATCGAATGAAGAACGCACACCTGATGGTATTTTAGTCGGCCTACGAAATCCCATGACCAGTAAATGCATCTGAGCCAGCTGTGTGTTCTAGTTTTATTTAAATCCCTGACCTGCCTTCCGCAAAACAGCAGCAATGTGGCTACAGGATCTGCCCTGACCAGCGATGCAGGACTGTCCTGCTGTCTCTACTACACCGAGGTTTTGAAGCTTAACCCACACTGAGTAGTCAGGTGTCCCGACCGACTAGCCTGGCTGCACCTCAGCTTTGAGAAGCGTGGACTGATCGCAATTGTAACACAGAACCCTTCAGATTTTACTGAGTGTAATTATGAGCTTCTGTGCTTTGATTTCTCAGCTCCACATTCAGAGGGTCAGATAAAGATCTGACCACGCTGAACAGCAGTGAACATGATCTGTGTTTTTATTCGTGTACAACTGCATGAGCAGGAATGCTGAGCACTGACAAGCAGCACGGGAGGCTGAAGTTCCCCAAACCTGCAGCCGTCCTGCCCAGCAGGATGATGAAAGTGTCCAGACTCAGCTTATCTGCTCTTACAGTAATGAAGAAAAGAGGAAACGTGCTCCGATGGACAAACTGGAGGCACATTTTGTGAAAAGTCTAAATGGAATCTGGCCAAACGGATCTGGACACCAAACCTGTGAATACGAGGATTAAATAGGCTCTTAACTCACAGGACATCTGTTTACATCTCCTGCTTCTGTGTGAAACACGTCAGTGTGGACACTGGACCAACAGAACTAAAGTGCGACAGTGTAAATCCACACTAAAGCCATGTTCACATCACAAGCCTCACTGCTCAGACCTGATCTCCATAACATTATGGTTTACAATCGTGTACTTAAGTAACCGAAATCTGTCCCTAATGTGACCCTGTGTCCCGACCTGCATACTCAGTCCTAATCAATAACTTCACGTGAATGAAAGATGAGCCTTCATCACAAAGATGATCCCCTCTAATCAGACGGTGTTCCAGTTTACTGGCCTTAAGCGCTGCTGCTGAGTGACGCCACAGTGGAGAGAAAAAAACAAAAAATAAACCTTGAATTCCGATCTGAGTAGACTTATTAAG